>NC_092718.1:5694483-5905475 GCF_047496885.1 Scyliorhinus torazame
GCAGACCAAGGCAGGCCAGCAGCACGGTTCAATTCCCGTACCAGCCTCCCCGAACAGGCGCCGGATTGTGGTGACTAGGGGCTTTTCACAGTAACTTCATTGAAGCCTACTTGATTTTCATTTCCCTCTCTCACACACTCACTCTCTCACACCACGCTCTCTCTCTCTCTCTCACACACACTCACTCTCTCTCACACACCACCAAGGGAATGAATTTCTTCATCTGCCCCAATGCTTCCAGACTCTTGTGGTCCGGCAGCCTCGCCCTCCCCACCCAGCCTAGCAGCCAGCTCCTCCCTCATCCGAGCCGGCCCAGTCCAGCCAGGTCTGGCAGGCAGTCCCCCCTCCTCTCTCTCTCTCACTGCCCCCCACCAATACTTCTCTTTCGGGAGCACTTTCTTGGCCACCAGTGTTTCTGGTCCTCCAATCGCAGACTGTTTCTCTCCCACATTTGCTGATGGGCTCACAAGTGAGAGATTCTGTCAGAATCGTGCACTCCACTTACTGGCAATTTGATAACTGCCTCTGGAAGCCACAATAGGGGAGGGCTTCGTCGGCCAGATCCTGCCCATGGCTTTGCGTTGGACAAGCCTGCTGTAATCTCACCTTGAAGATTGTTACAGTCCTTGACTTACAACTTTATGGTTTATGGAGCCAAATAAACCAGTGATTTGAATGCTGCCTGAGGATCACTCAAGTATTCAGGAACAATCTGAATATTTTAATCAAACTAATTAAAGTGTCTCTTGATCTCTTATTTTCCATTTGACTGTCCTCTGCCAAGGCCTGGGTCCAGGAAACCAAATCCATTTTATATGCCAGTTGCTCAGTTATTTACGGACAAAGATGGGGTAGACTTGACATTTATTCAATGTCTCTTTTCCATCCTTGCACATCGGTACGAGTCCACCCATAGCTTTCTCTTGAAACAAAATTTCTGTTCTGTAAGTGTTGTGCCCCTTTCAAACATGAAGAAATGTTAGATATCTCAAACTCTCTCAGAATTTCAGCGAGAAAGGCCTGTTTGGCTGCATAACAGTTTACAAACAACTTTAACCCTATTATTTCATTTTTTTAAAAGTTAAAAAAAATTAATTTAGAGTACCCAATTATTTTCTTTTCCAATTAAAGGGCAATTTAGCGTGGCCAATTTACCTAACCTGCACATCTTTGGGTTGTGGGAGTGAGACCCACAGACACGGTGAGAATGTGCAAACTCCACACGGACAGTGACCCAGACCCGGGATCGAACCTGGGACCTCAGCGCCGCGAGGCAGCAGCGCTAACCACTGCGCCACCGTGCTGCCCAACCCTATTATTTCAGACATTCAAGTTATGCTCTTTACAAATATGTAAAATCCATAAGTGGGGAGGACGTACATGAGCTGGAGTCGCTCTCCTTTTTGTCATCTTTATCCATTGCTTGACCCACTGCAGACTGCTCAGATCCAAGGGCTGAAGACAGGTCTCCTCGTCGAACCTCTTCTTTCGATAAGGAATTATATCCAAGATCTGACTGCCCACCTTGAACACAAAATACACATTTTATGGCAATAAGGTACTTCTTTGAAACATACGCTTACTTTTGTGACATTGAACCAAGTTTTGTTTTGAAGTTGGAACGTATACTTCCTCCTTCTCCCAAGTGTCACATTTTGCCGACAGGATAGGTTCTCCTTCCGAGGCTCTCGTGGGATGTCTGGCTGATGAATGTTATACGAGACACATTGTGCAGCTGAAGAACAGTAAATTCAGCCACTATTTGCGGGTGAGGATACCTGAATGTGGGATGGGGGTGAGGAGGCTTGAATTCATATCCTGCTGCTACGGCATCTGATAACGAAGCTGGGTGATAGGGAAATCCTTGTTGTTAGGTCCATATTCCACTCCAAAATTCAGCACCAACGTGAGATGAAATGCTACATTGATACAGAACTTCTCTCTGGGCTGGTAGACATTTCACATTTTTTAAGATCTACAGTAACCAACAATTCTACTTGAGCCCACAGCACCTTCAGATAGAGCAGCACAAAGGGCTAGTGGACTCAGCTATACCTAGATGCACAGGCATTTGTAAATTTGAAATTAAACAAATTATGTTTATTTGCAAAACTTAACTAGTATAGTTGTAATATTAAATGGTGGCTAATTGGGCTAATGCACAATGTCAGCAATCTTTGTGAGTGAGTGAGTGTGGGCAGCACAGTAATGCATTGGTTAGCACTGTGGCTTCACAGCTCCAGGGTCCCGGGTTCAATTCCCGGCTTGGGTCACTGTCTGCGCGGAGTCTGCACGTTCTCCCCGTGTCTGCGTGGGTTTCCTCCGGATGCTCCGGTTTCCGCCCACAAGTCCCGAAAGACGTGCTGTTAGGAGAATTGGACATTCTGAATTCTCCGTCTGTGTACCCGAACAGGCGCCGGAATGTGGCGACTAGGGGATTTTCACAGTAACTTCATTGCAGTGTTAATGTAAGGCTACTTGTCTCACTAATAAAGATTATTATTATTACTGTTACAACTACAAATTGATTGAGCATTGGCTCTGATCAGCTTGGTTTCAAGCAAAATGTCTACACATCTCTGCTCCTTCACACAAATAAATCATTCTTACAGCAAAATACAATCCCATGGCAACACACAAAATGACAGTAATTTCTACTATTCACCCGCCTCATCTCTCTCTGCTGCACCGTTGCTTGGTCAAGGAATTAACTTTGTCGCAAAGCATATTTCATGTTATTTCTTAAATTAGCCACTAGGAGGCGCACTATGCCATCATTGGAGTGCCACCTTCTCTCCCGTCCTTGCTGTGTAGTAGCGGCTGGGTTCTGCCTCCAGATCTCACCTGCAAATAGCAGCTGAATATACTGTTCTTCAGCTGCATGTCACCTTCTATCCAAATACTCCATTCATCTGAAGAATCTCAGATCTGTATCTGACCCCCTATTTATTCCCCCCAAAAGGTCTTTTTTACAATTCCCTAATGGGACTTGGCGCCGCTGGCCAGCCCAGCATTTATTGCCCATCCTTAATTGCCCTAAAAGGTGGTGGTGAGCTGCCTTCTTGAAACGCTGCTGTCCATGTGGTGTAGGTACAGTGCTGTTCGGGAGGATTTCTAGGATTTTGACACAGCGACAATGAAGGAATGGCGATATATTTCCAAGTCACTTCTGTCCTTGTCCTTCTAGATGGTAGAGATTACTAGTTTGGAACGTGGTGTGGAAGGAGCCTTGGTGAGCTGCTGCAGGGCATCTTGTAAATGGCAGTGAATATTTCAGGTGCCAGTCAAGCGGGCTGCTTTGCCCTGGCTGGTGTCGGGCTTTTTGAGTGTTGTGGGCGTGTTATCCAAGTGGAGAGTATTCACACTCCTGACTTGTGCCTTGTAAGTGGTGGACAGGCTTTGAAGAGGCAGGAGGTTGACTTACTGGCCACAGGATTCCTAGCCTCTGACCTGCTCTTGTAGCCACAGTATTTATATGGCTGATCCAGTTCAGTTTCTGGTCAATAGTAATCCCCAGGATGTTGTTAGTGGGGGATTTAGTGACGGTAATGCCATTGAATATCAAAGGGAGATGGTTGTTGGAGATGATCATTGCCTGGCACTTCTGTGGGGCGAATGTTACTTGCCACTTATCAGCCTAAGCCTGAATATTGTCCAAATCAAAGAACAAAGAAAAGTACAGCACAGGAACAGGCCCTTCGGCCCTCCAAGCCTGCGCCGACCATGCTGCCCGACTAAACTACAATCTTCTACACTTCCTGGGTCCGTATCCCTCTATTCCCATCCTATTCATGTATTTGTCAAGATGCCCCTTAAACGTCACTATCGTCCCTGCTTCCACCACCTCCTCCGGTAGCGAGTTCCAGGCACCCACTACCCTCTGCGTAAAAAACTTGCCTCGTGCATCTCCTCTAAACCTTGCCTCTCGCACCTTAAACCTATGCCCCCTAGTAAATGACCCCTTTACCCTGGGAAAAAGTCTGACTATCCATTCTGTTTATGCCCCTCATAATTTCTACATATGGACACTGACTGGGTATAATAAATGAAAATAATTTCAGTACCCCAAAGGGACAGCCTGACTTCAACACCAATGAAGAATGACTTTAATCAGTAGATGATCAGTAACCAGCTCAGAATTAATAGATGGCACATACCCAAAATACACACACAGCTCTAACCAAGCATTGAAAATGAGGCTTGAAAGAAACCTCCAATGCACAGGTTAAACAAATCAACTTTCAGGCTCATGGTGGCCAGAAGCTTTAACAAGCAGATGAAAGGCATTACTGGCAAACAAGAACTTTGCAGAGAATGTTTTTCAATGCAGAGGACATTAACTAACTTGGATTAGTTTGAATGTTTGCTCAAAGATTCCATGGAGTGCCCATTAGTGGTGAGCCACAGACACACAAAGCAAGACTCAAACATGCATTCTGAATGTTTGCTCAGAAATTTGTTCCAACCTATTCTGCACTTTTTGCAGTGATTATCATCCAAAGCAAATAATCTTGCAAGTGATTTATGATCCTTGAGGAAAAGGAGAGGGAGGCAAATGGATCCACAAATGCCACTGTGCTATTTTCTGTTTCTTGTAACCTTCTATCATTTGGAAGACGTTTAAACAGTAGAATCTACAACACACCATTCGTGCAAATTGTACTGTAAACCTATTCGAGGGCTGAACTTTAGCAATACAAATTAATTTAACATCAGTAAATTAATCAGTCAACAACCGATTGCAATGAGGAAATTTAAAGTGAATGTGGGCCCAGAATTGGACTCGCACAAATATAAAGTGCTGATTCACACACCGACTTACTGCACTGAAGAGTTTACGGCTGTGACTCGCAATGGATAAATCTGTGATCTGGGTGAAGTACTAAGTGGATGGAACACTCGCTTCCACATAACGTGAAGTGGAAGGAGGAAAAACAAATAGGAAAACCACTCTGGGCAGCTTGCCAGTGTCCAGTGACGATGGAGGTGACCTAATAGGATCCTGGGAGCGCGGTGGCCCCTCAAGCTGGGAAAGTCATTTCCAGAAATGTTCAATCCACTAACTGAAGGAAACGGTGTCCTGGACTATCCGGGTAGCAGCCTTTTACTGGATTGTTATCTCGGGCCACTTTAAATATACTCCAGCACCTTAGAATGGAAAAAAAAACATGCAATTTTCTCATTGTTGAGGGAAAAAAATGGTAAGAATAACAAGGAATTAATAAGAAAACTAAAAGCTATGAGGAAATCAGAACAGAAACAGAAAAGAAGGGTAGAGAAAGCACACAGTGGACAGTAGACGATTACCTGAAAACATACGCTCACTCTTCATTTCTGAGCAAATCCAGGGAGAGAGAGATGGAACTCTTTCATACAAGGACTCCTGGCAGCCATATCCACAACTCAAGCTACAGCCAAGCCTAGCTGCATGTACAAGGGTAGGAAGGTGGGGGATAAAAGTAAAGCAGGGAGGGGAAGAGAACAGGTCATCACGAAGCAGGAAATCAGAAGCCATGTAAGATGAGCATAAACAGATGATTACAAACAGGCAGATGGACAAGAAGGGACAGTCAAAAGCAATGAACAAAATAAAAGATAAAATAACTTTGAATTGACAGATATTGGTGAGACCGTTAAATGTACCTGTGCTAGATCTATCATCAGTGGAATCTACTTTCATTAGCTCAGAGCTGAACTGGGGTTGCTCCACAGTGTTAGTGTCATTAGAGCTATCCATACTGCCGTGGCTGACAGCATCCAGGTCACTGCCATCTGCTTAGAGAACAGAACAGATTAGATCAAGTTACCAGGAACTACCAGTTCTTTCCAGCCAATTCACTCCCCTTGTTGTCTAAAAGCCCCATCGCATGGGTGACTCGGTAAGTGGCACGAGCTGCAACGATTGCAGTGACCACACGTGTTGCATGCTATTCGATGACGGGACAGCATCAAAGCTGAATCAGAGCCCGTCCCACCGGATATGCACCCATGCAGTGTCCCAGCAAGGATTGATGCTTTGGTTTGACACAGAACACAGCAGCCGGCAAAATTTGTTCTTTCTGAGAAACAACATTTACACTTCCGGTCCCCTCTCACTGTGACACTGTATTCCTGACATGGTATCAGAAGAGAATCTGTGTGAAACCCGGTCAGGAGGTACAATACCATAGCAGTCTGGGTATAGTATAACTGCTAAACAGCTCTAAACACTTGTCTGTTAGAATATTGAACCATTTAAAAAAATAAATTTTAAATACCCAATTCTTTTTTTTCCAATTAAGGGGCAATTTAGCGTGGCCAATCCACCTACCCTGCACATCTTTTGGGTTGTAGGGGTGAGACCCACGCAAACACGGGGAGAATGTGCAAACTCCACACGGACAGTGACGCGGGACCGAACCCGGGTCCTCAGCGCCGTGATAGCAGTGCTAACCACTGCGCCACTGTGCTGCCTAAGAATATTGAACCATGTGGGATGCTGCTCCACCACTGGGCAGATTGTTAGGTACAGCTAGCATCACCAATATTGTGTTATATCTCTCTCGCTGACAGCAGCATGAGGGAAGAGTATTCCCCGAATTATAGACTCAACTATGTTGATTAAAATAAACTGAGGTTATGGTACTCATGGTCTGCATACATAGATTCTCACAGATAATACCTTAGTATTAAAATATTTCCAGTTACAGGAATAGCAATGTAAAAAGCTTAATGAGTACAGAAAACTCCACATCAAAATTAAATTTGAATCAAATTATACTTGATAACGACGCCTCCATTAAATGCCCTCTACGCTGCCTGAAGTACCGCAGACAGGGAAACATCTGTACTCCTTGCAATAGCACAGGCCCTGACGTGGAACTGCCTGTCCCATCCCAAACAAAGCGGCCCATGGGTCACTAACACTTTGCTTTCATCAGATGTTCCACATGAAGAACAGTGTGCCAGGTTCGATTCACAGTCTTTGCTAAACGAGGTGTTCTCACCGAGTGTGGCAGTGACATCAGAAGGCCTCCTGCCCACGTTAACATATAACCAACCGTACATGCCTGCTGCATGCAACATTAAGCTTTTGTAGCAGGAAGCAAAAGTAGTTAAATACAAGATTGAGTTTTACATCTTATTACTACACTGAAAGTGGTAGCATTGCCAGAATTAACAGTAAACCTGTGCAACAACTGAAGTCATATGCCAAGATTATTTGAACTATATGTTTTCCTGTACTCTTTATTAGAATTCTAGAAACAAACCAAGGTTAAAAAAACTCCTCTCACAAACAGAGAAGTAAAATTAGAATCATTTGGTTCACTAAGCCCTGGAGGGTGACAAATGGAAATATTGCAACCCTCACTAAATGTACCAACTTTATCAGCTCCAGGACTAAATGTGCCCCTGCATAGATTAGCTGAAGAGGAAATGCTTTCTTAATTCCACAGTCTGTCCAATGCGAGGCCTACCCGAGAGCACCGGAGTCTGCGGTGGGTTTGCTGGAGCCTTTTTCAAAGCCCTGCGGAACTGAGCTGTTGCAAGCACCACATTCCTCATCTTCATCCACAGAAAGAAGCCGCTTCTGTTGCTCGATGGCCAAGTACTCTCCAAAACAGCCTGCAGAAAATCAACGGAGATCCGCTATTAGCCCGCTGCCAAACCAAAGAAGAATGCTTCCTTCGAGGACACAAAGTCCAATTGTTCAGGGATATGTGCAGAGTTAGAGTTTACTCACCCTCCAGGCGGCAGGTTAACGCCTGTTTTTTAAAATAAGGGGATTGGTAAAGTCAGTCGGGGATTAGACATCCTGGCTCCTGTGTCAACCTCAATTGTCCTCATACAGTCCAAATGGCAGAAATTTGCCATGTGACAAGTAAACCACAATGGACAGATGCATATAAAGCACAACAACTTCTATCTCAACTGGAAAACATCCCAAAGTGCTGCATAAAGACGCAATAAAAAAAATGGATACCAAGTCAAATGAGGAGCTATTAGGATGGAGACCAAAAGCTTGGTCACATAGGTGGGTTTTAAGAACCTTAAATGAGGAAAGGTAGGTGGAGAGGCGGACGGATTTAGTAATCAAAGCTCAGAGTACAGCATTTAGTCTGTCCATGTTGGGGCGTTGGCGTTGGGGGATTGCGCATGAAACCACATTCAGGGGAACAAGGATTGTAGGAGTGAAGATTACATTGATAGGAAGGGTTGACGCCACATGGAAGATTTAAACACAACCATGAGAATTTTAAATCTTAGGTATTGGCATCCAGGAGACAGTGAGGTCAGAGAGGAGACATATAGCTTGCAAATTGGACTTGGTGGGGAATTGGATACAATTATGGGTGAGTTGGCATTTATGGAGCAAGGGAGAGAATTTGAATCATCATGCATGGTTACGGGTTTTAACAACAGGAGAGCTAAAGTCAGAGTGGAGTCAAGTGGGCAGCACGATAGCATAGTGGTTAGCACTATGGCTTCACAGCATCAGCGTCCCAGGTTCGATTCCGGCTTGGGTCACTGTGCGGAGTCTGCACGTTCTCCCCATGTCTGCGTGGGTTTCCTCCGGGTGCTCTGGTTTCCTCCCACAAGTTCCGAAAGACGTGCTTGTTAGGTGAATTGGACATTCTGAATTCTCCCTCTGTGTACCGAACAGGCGCCGGAATGTGGCGACTAGGTGATTTTCACAATAACTTCATTGCAGTGTTAATGTAAGCCTACTTGTGACACTAATAAAGATTATTATTATAAGTTACAGAGGAGGAATTGGACACTCTGTCATGGAGTCAGGGTTGAACAGGATGCCAAAGTTGCAGACAGTTTGGTCCAGTCTGAGGCGATGCTTAGATGGAGGGTGGAATCAATGGCCCAGCACACAGTTTGCAGAAAGGAGTGAAGACGCCATAGACTGAAATATGCACCAAAAGCAAAATGAGCAACTGCATCACTGACAAATTCTGATGCGAAGTGGTTGGGGGGGGGGCCTTGCTGCTAAAGGAATGAAAACAAGTCAATACGTTTGTTATGGTACTGCACTGTGCATTTATAGGAATAAACCCCTAAAAATGTTGCCCTGGAAAGCAAAACAGAAATGCACAATGATTGAGTGGATTGAAGAATTTATCCAGTAAATGTGTTATTCACACTATCACTCGATCGTGTGTATGAAGCACACTCCTTCTCTGTTTGAAAAAGGGAATAAATATATCCTAAAGAGATGGATCACTGTTCTCTTCTTGCACTATT
Source organism: Scyliorhinus torazame (assembly GCF_047496885.1). Taxonomy (NCBI): domain Eukaryota; kingdom Metazoa; phylum Chordata; class Chondrichthyes; order Carcharhiniformes; family Scyliorhinidae; genus Scyliorhinus; species Scyliorhinus torazame. Next base: position 5,703,718 of record NC_092718.1, read on the forward strand.
AAACAGCTAATGACAAACCAGTTCAATCCCATTTAGTTCCGTTTGAGTCAGTAGCAACATGCATCACAAGCAAAACTGGTCGGAGGAAGCTGATGAGAGTTTATCTGAAAAAGTACTGTCCAACTGTACATTGCACAGAAAAATTAGTCAATGTGAAGTTTTCATGAAATTGTTTTTCATGCCGTAGAATGACAGTGAATGGTTGAAACAACAAAAGCATATTTGGCTATGGAGGTTGCAAACACAGTGATTCAACGATTAATTACACCTTATGGTGACGTAGAGAGTGACGGGGACTCAGAATGATGGCGCGCAGAGTGATATGGACTGGGAATGGTGGGAAAAGATTATACAGACTGGAAAAGGTGGAGTTACAGAGTGATACGGATTGGGAATGGTGGGGAAAAGATTATACAGACTGGGAAAGGTGGGGTGCAGTCAAAAGCCTATTCTTCGAGTATATGTACAGGTATCATTCCATGGAAACAAACCCTAGTACATCAGTGCCATCAGGAGATGAGGGGGAAAAGCAATAAAAAGTAGATGGAGAGAAAGACAATATTTTTGCCACTTTATAATTTAACTTCAGTCATTCGAGCATGGGAAAGGAGTGGGGTAGTGGGTACAGTTTGGCAATGTTCTTGCAAAAAAACTGATAGGTGCAATGGACCAAATAGTCTCTTTCTGTGCTTTAAGTGTCTATGGTTCTATTATTCAACTCACAGGTTAAGAGAGCTCAATGTCACATGATGGATGGCAGGCAGGATTAGACATTGAAATGTACATGTTGAGGATCTACCAAGCAAGGTGGATAAAGGGGAACCGGTAGTAGTATTTGCAATTTGTTAAGGTGGCATATAAAAGATTACTGCAGAAGAGACAGCTTATGCTGTTGGGGATGATACGTTGGCAATGTGTTCCAGGTGGTGAGTACCGGAACGCGTTGCCAGGGGAGGTTGTGGAAGCAGATACATTGACGGCGGAAAAGGCATCTTGAAAAACACATGGATAGGATGGGTATAGAGGGATACGGCACAAGGAAGTGCTGAGGGTTTTGGCAAAGGTCGGTATCATTGACTGGTACAGGCTTGGAGGACCAAAGGGCCTGTTCCTGTGCTGTATTGTTCTTTGTTAGCATGGATAGAGGATTGGTGAACTAACAGGAAACAGAGTCGGGATAAATGGATCATTTTCAGGTTGACAAACAAATATAATTAGTTAAATGCTGCAGGGGTCAGTGCTGGGCTTCAACGACTCATAATGTGTATTAGTGACTTCGCTGAAGAGGCCGACTGTATTGTAGTCAAATTTGCTGATGGTGGAAAGATCGGCAGGAAAGCAAGTTGTGAGGAGGACACAAAGAATCTGCAAAGGGATAGAGACAGGTTAGGTGGGTGGGTAAAAATTTGGCAGATGGAGTATAATGTGGGAAAATGTGAAGTTGGCCTCTTTGACAGAATAGAAAAGCATAATATTATTTAAATGGAGAGTCTGCAGAATGTTGCAACAGTTAGCTTGTAAGTACAGAACATAATTAAGAATGTTCTTTATTGCAAGAGGCATGGAGTATAAAAGTAGGAAATCGTGCAACATTGGAGAGACTGCACCTGGAGTACTGTGTATGGCTTTAGCCTCCTTGCCCATGGTGGAATATACTCGCATTTCAGAGCAGGTTCACCAGGCTGATTCCTGGCATGACCGGGTTGTCTTATGAGGACAAATGAGTGGGTTGGGCCTATGTTTATTGGAATTTAGAAGAATGAGAGGTGATCTTATTGAACAAACGAATGGAGGCCATTCGGCCCCTCGAGCCTGTCCTGCCATTCAGTAAGATAATGACTGATCTGATTGTAACCACACTTCTGCCTACACCTGATAACCTTTCACCCTATTGGTAATCAAGAATCTATCTAGCTCTGTCTTAAAAGCATTCAAAGACACTGTCTTTTGAGGAAGAGTTCCAGAGACAACCGACCCTCAAAGAAAAAACATCTCCTCATTTCCCTCTTAAAGGAGTGACCCCTTATTTTTAAACAGTGACGCCCTAGTTCTAGATTCTCCGACAAGAGGAAACATCCTCTCCACATCCACCCTGTCAATACCCTCTCAGGATCTTAAAGGTTTTGATCAAGTCGCCTCTCACTCTGCTAAACTCCAGTGGATACAAACCCAACCTGTCCAACTTTTCCTCTTAAGATAACCCACCCATTTAGTTTAGTAAACCTTCTCTGAACTATTTGTAACACATTTACATCTTTCCTTAAATAAGACGACCCATATTGTACACAATACTCAAGTGTGGTCTCACCAATGCCCCTGTGCAACTGAAGCAAAACCTCTCCCTACTTTTGTATTCAATTCCCCTCACAGTAAACAAGAACATTCTATTAGCTTTCCCAATTACCTGCTGTACCTGTATACCCGCCTTTTGTGATTCATGCACTAGGACACCCAGATCCCTCTGCAACATCTCACTATTTAGATAATAAGTTTATTTTTTATTCTTCCTGCCAAAATGGACAATTGTACATTTGCCCACATTATATACCATTTGCTAATTTCTTTGTCCACTCACACAACCTATTGAGTTGGATGATCAGCCATGATCGTGATGAATGGCGGAGCAGGCTCAAAGGGCCAAAAGGCCTCCTCCTGCTCCTATCTTCTATGGATCTATATGTATCTATGTCTTCTTGCAGCCTCCTCACAAGTTACTTTCCTACCTTTGGGTTGTCAGTAAATTTAGCAACCGTACTTCAGTTCCTTCATCCAAGTCAATTATATAGATTGTAAAACGTTGAGGCTCCAGCACTGATCCCTGTCGCACACCTTTCGTCACATCCTGCCAACCAAAAAAACTCTGTTTCCTGTTAGCTAACCAATCTGCTATCAATGCCAATATGCTACCCCCTACATCAAGGTCTTTTATTTTCCACAATAACCTTAGATACGGCACCTTACCAAATGCCTTCTGGAAATCGAAGTACAGGACATCAACTGGTTTCCCTTTATCCACCACACGGAATCACAGAATATACGGTGCAGAAGAGGCCCTTCGGCCCATCGAGTCTGCACCGACGCATGAAAAACACCTGACCATCCTACTTAATCCCATTTGACAGCACTTGGTCCACAACGTTGAATGCCCTGATGTGCCAAGTGTTCATCCAGGTAAGTTTTAAAGGATGTGAGGCAACCCACCTCTGTAACCCTCCCAGGCAGCGCATTCCAGACCGTCAGTACCCTCTGGGTAAAAATGTTTTCCCTCAAACCCCCCCAAACCTCCTGTCAGTTACCTTGAACCTGTGTCCCCCCATAACTGACCCTTCAACTAAGGAGATCAGATGGCCCCTATCCACTCTTTCCATGCCCCCTGTCCGTGCCCCTATCCGCCCTGTCCGTGCCCCTTTCCGCCCTCTCCGTGCCCCTATCCACCCTGTCCGTGCCCCTATCCGCCCTGTCCATGCCCCCTATCCACCCTGTCCGTGCCCCTCTCCGCCCTGTCCGTGCCCCTATCCGCCCTGTCCGTGCCCACGATCCGCGCCTCATTCCGCGCCCCTATCCATCCTGTCCGTGCCCCCTATCCGCCCTGTCCGTGCCCCTATCCCCCCTGTCCGTGCCCCCATCCACCCTGTCCGTGCCCCCTATCCGCCCTGTCCGTGCCCCTATCCGTGCCCCCTATCCGCCCTGTCCGTGCCCACGATCCGCCCTGTCCGTGCCCCTATCCGCCCTGTCCGTGCCCCTATCCGCCCTGTCTGTGCCCCTATCCGCCCTGTCCGTGCCCCGATCCGCCCTGTCCGTGCCCCTATCCGCCCTGTCCGTGCCCCTATCCGCCCTGTCCGTGCCCACGATCCGCCCTGTCCGTGCCCCTATCCGCCCTGTCCGTGCCCCTATCCGCCCTGTCCGTGCCCCTATCCGCCCTGTCCGTGCCCCTATCCGCCCTGTCCTTGCCCCGATCCGCCCTGTCCATGCCCCTATCCGCCCTGTCCGTGCCCCTATCCGCCCTGTCCGTGCCCCTATGCGCCCTGTCCGTGCCGCTATCCACCCTGTCAGTGCCCCTACCCGCCCTGTCTGTGCCCCTATCCACCCTGTCCGTGCCCCTATCCACCCTGTCCGTGCCCCTATCCGCCCTGTCCGTGCCCCTATCCGCCCTGTCCATGCCCCTATCCACCCTATCCCTGCCCCATCCGCCCTGTCCGTGCCCCTATCCGCCCTGTCCATGCCCCCTATCCATCCTGTCCGTGCCCCTATCCGCCCTGTCCGTGCCCCTATCCGCCCTGTCCGTGCCCCTATCCGCCCTCTCCGTGCCCCTATCCGCCCTCTCCGTGCCCCTATCCGCCCTCTCCGTGCCCCTATCCGCCCTGTCCGTGCCCCTACCCGCCCTGTCCGTGCCCCTACCCGCCCTGTCCGTGCCCCTATCCGCCCTGTCCGTGCCCCTATCCGCCCTGTCCGTGCCCTATCCACCCTGTCCGTGCCTCTATCCGCCCTATCCGCCCTGTCCGTGCCCCTATCCACCCTGTCCGTGCCCCTATCCGCCCTGCCTGTGCCCCCTATCCGCCCTGTCCATGCTCCTATCCACTCAGACCCGTGCCCCTATCCACCCTGTCCGTGCCCCTATCCGCCCTATCCGTGCCCCTATCCGCCCTGTCCGTGCCCCTATCCGCCCTGTCCCGTGCCCCTATCCACCCTGTTCGTGCCCCTATCCGCCCTGTCTGTGCCCCCTATCCGCCCTGTCCATGCTCCTATCCACCCTGTCCCGTGCCCCTATCCGCCCTGTCCATGCCCCATATGCACCCTGTCCGTGCCCCTATCCGCCCTGTCCGTGCCCCATCCACTCTGTCCGTGCCCCTATCCAACCCTATCCGTGCACCTATCCACCCTGTCCGTGCCCCCTATCAGCCCTGTCCGTGCCCCCTATCAGCCCTGTCCGTGCCCCCTATCTACCCTGTCCGTGCCCTCTATCCACTCTGTCCGTCCCCTATCCACCCTGTCCGTGCCCCTATCCGCCCTGTCCATGCCCCTATCCGCCCTGTCCGTGCCCCTATCCGCCCTGTCCGTGCCCCTATCCGCCCTGTCCCTGCCCCTATCCGCCCTGTCCCTGCCCCTATCCGCCCTGTCCCTGCCCCTATCCGCCCTGTCCGTGCCACTAGCCGCCCTGTCCGTGCCCCTATCCGCCCTGTCCGTGCCCCCATCCGCCCTGTCCGTGCCCCTATCCGTCCTGTCCGTGCCCCTATCCGCCCTGTCCGTGCCCCCTATCCACCCTGTCCCTGCCCCTATCCGCCCTGTCCCTGCCCCTATCCGCCCTGTCCGTGCCCCATCCGCCCTGTCCGTGCCCCTATCCGCCCTGTCCGTGCCCCTATCCGCCCTGTCCGTGCCCCTATCCGCCCTGTCCCTGCCCCTATCCGCCCTGTCCGTGCCCTATCCGCCCTGTCCCTGCCCCTATCCGCCCTGTCCGTGTCCCTATCCGCCCTGTCCGTGCCCCTATCCACCCTGTCCGTGCCCCTATCCACCCTGTCCGTGCCCCTATCCACCCTGTCCCTGCCCCTGTCCGTGCCCCTAGCCACCCTGTCCGTGCCCCTATCCGCCCTGTCCGTGCCCCTATCGCCCTGTCCGTGCCCCTATCCGCCCTGTCCGTGCCCCTATCCGCCCTGTCCGTGCCCCTATCCACCCTGTCCGTGCCCTCATCCGCCCTGTCCGTGCCCCTATCCACCCTGTCCCTGCCCCTATCCGCCCTCTCCGTGCCCCTCATAATCTTGTACACCTCGATTAAGTCCTTCTTCCGTCTTCTCTGCTCCAATGAAAACAACCCAAGCCTATCCAACCTCTCTTCAATTTTTAAAAATAAGATTACCCAATTATTTATTTAAATTTAAGGAGCAATTTAGCGTGGCCAATCCACCTAGCCTGCATATTTTTGGGTTGTGGGGTGAAACCCACGTAGACACAGGCAGAATGTGCAAACTCCACATGGACAGTGACCCGGGGCTGGGATCAAATCCGGTCCTCGGCGCCGTGGGAAAGCAGTGCTAACCACTGCGCCACCGAGCTGCCCCCCCCCTCCCCCCCAACCTCTCTTCATAACTTAAATGTTCCATCCCAGGCAACATCCTGGTGAATCTCCTCTGCACCCCCTCCAGTGCAATCACATCCTTCCTATAATGTGGTGGCCAGAATTGCACACAGTGCTCCAGCTGTGGCCTCACCAAAGTTCTATTCAGCTCCAACATGACCTCCCTGCTTTTGTAACCTATGCCTCAATTAATAAAGGCAAATAGACTATGTGCCCTTTTCACCACCCTATTAACCTGCCTTTCTGCCTTCAGAGATTCATGGACAAACTTGCCAAGGTCCCATTATTCCTCGGAACGTCCCAGTGTCAGGCCGTTCATTGATTACTTCCTTGTAAAATTTCTCCTTCCAAAGTGTATCACCTCACACTTTTCAGGGTTAAATTCCATCTGACACGTATCTGCCCATTTGACCATCCCGGAGGCAAATGGTATGTTGGCCTTCATAGTGAGAGGATTTGAGTATAGGAATAGGGATGTTTTACTGCAATTGCATGTGAGGCCACACCTGGAGTATTGTGAGCAGTTTGGGTGTCTTACCTGAGGAAGGATGTTCTTGCTGTGGGGGGAGCGCAGCGAGGGTTTACCCGGCTGATTCCTGGGATGGTGAGACTGTCATATGAGGAGAGACTAAATCAGTTAGGATCATATTCATTGGAGTTTAGAAGAGCGAGAGGGGATCTCATAGAAACATATAAAATTCCAACAGGATTAGACAGGGTAGATTCAGAAAGAATGTTCCCCATGGTGGGGAGTCCAGAACTAGGGATCATAGTTTGAGGATAAGGGGTAAACCTTTTCGGACTGAGGTGAGGAGACATTTCTTCACCCAGAGAGCGGTGAATCTGTGGAATTCACTCCCACAGAAAGTAGCTGAGGCCAAAACATTGTGTAATTTCAAGAAGGAATTAGATTTAGCTCTTGGGGCTAAAGGGATCAAGGAATATGGGGGGGAGGCGGGATCAGGGTATTGAACTTGATGATCAGCCCTGATCATAATGAATGGTGGAGCAGGGTCGAAGGGCCGAATGGCCTCCTCCTGCTGTCATTTTCTATGTCTCTAAACCTTCTGCCCCTTAAATCTCTGCCCCCTGGTTATTGATCGCTCCACCAAGGGGAAATGTTTTTTGCTGTCCCCTCATAATTTTATACATCTCAATCATGCCCCCCCCCCCCTCCCCTCAATCGCCTTTGCTACAAGGAAAAAACAACCCCAGTCTAAACTCATAGGTAAAACTCTCCAGCCCGGGCAACATCCTGGTAAATCTCCTCTGCGCCCTTTCCAGTGCTATCACATACCTCCGATAATGTCGATTCCACGACTGCACACAATACTCTAGCTGTAGCCTAACCAACATTTATACAGTTTCAGCAAAACCTCCCTGCTCTTATACTCTATGCCTCGGTTAATAAAGGCAAGTAGACCATCTGCCTTCTTGTGTGTACCTGCTCTGTTACCTTAAGGGGCCAGTGTATATACACAGCAAGGTCCCTCTGATCCTCGGTGCTTCCCAGGGTCCTGCTGTTTATCCTGTATTCCCGCGCCTTGTTTGTCCTGCCCAAGTGCTTCACCTCACACTTATCCGGATTGAATTCCATTTGCCACTGACCAGCCCATCTGACCAGCCCGTCGATATCCTCCTGTAATCGAAGGCTATCCTCCTCACTATTTACCACCCCACCAATATTCGTATTATCCGCAAACTTACTGATCAACCCTCCTACATTCACATCTAAATCATTTATATAAACCACAAACAGCAAGGGCCCCAACACTGATCTCTGTGGGACCCCACTGGACACAGGCTTCCAGTCAGAAAAACGCCCCTCGACCATCACCCTCTGCTTCCCGCCACTCGGCCTATTGTGGATCCAATTTGCCAAATTTCCTTGGATCCCGTACCAGCCTCCCCGAACAGGCGCCGGAATGTGGCGTCTAGGGGCTTTTCACAGTAACTTCATTTGAAGCCTACTTGTGACAATAAGCGATTTTCATTTTCATTTCTTACCTTCGCTATCAGTCTGTCATGTGAGACCTTATCAAAAGCCTTGCTGAAGTCTGAATAGACTACATCAAATGCACTGCCCTCATCTATACATTTGGTCACCGCTTCAAAACACTCAATCAAGTTGATGAGACACGACCTCCCCTTTGCAAAACCATGATGACTGTTCTTGATTAATCGCTGCCTCTCCAAACTCTGTCTCTCAGAATTGCTTCCAATAGTTAAACTGACTGGCCTATAGTTTCCTGGATTATCCCTTCCTCCCTCCTTCCCGCAGAGAGCAGTGAAGGCTGGGTCATTGAATATATTCAAGGCTGTGTTACACACCATTGATCGACAAAGGAATACAGGGGGGGGGGGGAGAATTCAGAATGTTCAATTCACCTAACAATCAATTCGCCTAACAAACACGTCTTTCGGGGCTTGTGGGAGGAAACCGGAGCACCCGGAGGAAACCCACGCAGACATAGGGAGAACATGCAGACTCCGCACAGACAGTGACCCAAGCCGGGAATCGAACCTGGGACCGTGGCGCTGTGAAGCCACAGTGCTAACCTCATGGGAGAAACAGGCAGGAAAGTGGAGCTCTGGTCACAATCAGGTCAGCCATGATTTTATGGTATTTAATGGTGAAGTAGGTTCAAAGGATCGAATAGCCCCCTGCTGCTCCTATTTCCTGTCATCTTACTCACCTGTTCGGTGGCTGGACATTGTTTCCTGTGAACAAAACTTGGCAAAATTCCCCGAAAATTCTTCATCCACAACAAACGTTGCTGGAGAGGTTGTACTTCAACGTGGGGTTTTGCAACTTTCAGACCAATCATACAAGTTTGCCGACTAAACTGATCCAACACAGGCGTCACTCCAAAGTGTCACTCCAAGTCTAAAACCCAGAGACAGCTGGGTTTTCTATCATGCTATAAATCATTAAAGCGAGGATCTTGTACAAGACTGATATGATAATAAGGCAGCTGCTTTACTAAAGTAGTGAAGTATTTCCAAGCACATTATTGATTTAACATTACTTTGGATCCCTAACGTTGCAATCAAAGTGAGGTGCTTGCAGCATTCACACCACAGTTTTAACAATCTCACACAGCAGCTTGTCTACAGAGGGAGAGAACATTCAGAATGATGTCTCCCGCCCCACTCCCCCTCTCCAGTAGGCCCAGTAAACGTGTTTGCAGCTTGTTAATGAACAGCACCGGACGAGAATGAAAACATCTCACTGCCTTGGAAAAAGCAAAGCAAGGAAAAATGAATGGTAAGGGAATAAGAATAAAATAAGTTACAAAAACAAAAAACAACACAAAATGTCTCAAGAAAAATGTAGCGGTTCATACCTTATTGTAGTAACCATATGTTATCGCATTGGGAGGAACCCCAGCTTTCTTCATCTCAAACAAGACTCTCACAGCGAGCACTGGCTGCCCGTACTGCCCACATAACTGCATCAGAACACGGTAACACACCTAGAATGGAAAACACAACTTCCATCAGTAAGAAAATCCTCAGGGAAACGCACGGAAGAACATACCTCAAATACATTTATTCCCATAGTTACAAAAGGGCCAGCCACATTGCGCAACAATGTCTGGCCATGGTCTACATCACCTGAAGCTTTCGAAAGCTTAATTTAGTTACACGAACATCTGACGGACATCACAAACGGAAGGAAACGGCACTGTAGCTTAAAGCGGAGTGTTGTTTCATAGAATTTACAATGCAGAAGGAGGCCATTCGGCCCATCGAGTCTGCACTGGCTCTTGGAAAGAGCGCCCTACCCAAGGTCCACACCTTCACCCTATCCCCATAACCCAGCAACCCGACCCAACCCAGTAACCCCACCCAACACTAAGTAAATCCCTGAACTAAGAGAATTGTAGGTAATCTAATATTGAATTGAAGGAATCAGGATTGAGAGCACTGCTCTTGTAACCATGCTCTCTCTCAAATGTATTCAGCATCCTTTATCTCCAACGTGTAATTTATCAATATGTGCATGGTTTTTATCTCAGGCATTGAAATGTATTAAGGGCATTTGCAACCCCTCAGATAATGAAGCAGTCCATGTCCAAATGCAGCAAGACCTGGACAATATCCAGGCTGGGCTGACAAGTGACAAGTTACATTCACGCCACACAAGTGCCAGGCAACGACCATTTCCTACAAGAGAGGATCGAACCATCGCCCCTTGACATTCAATGGCATTACCATCACGAATCCCCCACAATCAACATCCTGGCGGTTACCATTGATCAGAAACTGAACTGGACCCAGCCATATTAATACTGTGAATACCAGGGCAGGTCAAAGGCTGGGAATCCTGCAGCAAGTAACTCACTTCTTGCCTCCCCAAAAGCTTGCTCACCATCTACAAGGCACAAGTCAAGAATGTAATGAAATACTCTCCATTTGCATGGATGAGTGCAGCTCCAACAACACTCAAAAAGCTCGACGCCATCCAGGACAAAGCAGCCCCGCTTGATTGCTTCTCCTTCCACAAAAATTCAAACCCTCCACCACCGACGAACAGTAGCAGCCGGGTGTACTATCTACAAGGTGCACTTGAGTAACTCATCAAGGTCCCTTGGACAGCAGCTTCCAAACCCACAGCCACTACCATCTAGAAGGACAAGAGCAGCAGATACCTGGGAACCCCACCATCTGGTGGGCAGCACGGTAGCATTGTGGATAGCACAATTGCTTCACAGCTCCAGGGTCCCAGGTTTGATTCCCGGCTTGGGTGACTGTGCGGAGTCTGCACATCCTCCCCGTGTGTGCGTGGGTTTCCTCCGGGTGCTCCGGTTTCCTCCCACAGTCCAAAGATGTGCAGGTTAGGTGGATTGGCCATGATAAATTGCCCTTAGTGTCCAAAATTGCCCTTAGTGTTGGGTGGGGTTACTGGGTTATGGGGATCGGGTGGAGGTGTTGACCTTGGGTGGGGTGCTCTTTCCAAGAGCCGGTGCAGTCTCGATGGGCCGAATGGCCTCCTTCTGCACTGTAAATTCTATGTTAAAAGTCACTCACCACCCTGACTTGGAAATATATCGCCGCTCCTTCACTGTCGCTGGGGAAACAGCCTGGAACTCAATCCCTAACAGCACAGTGGGTGTACCTACACCTCAGGGACTGCAGCGATTCAAGAAGGCAGCTCACCACCACCTTCTGAAGGGCAATTAGGGATGGGCAATAAATGCTGGCCTAACCAGCGACGCCCACATCCCGTAAATGAATTAAAAAGGATGGCGAGAGTTGTTTTTAAATGGGTGTGGCTGGCTGGGCCGGCATTTACTGCCCATCCTGGAGGGCAGTTAAGAGTCAACCACATTGTTGTGGATCTGGAGTCACGTGTAGGCCAGACCGGGTAAGGGTGGCAGATTTCCTTCCCGAAAGGCCATTAGTGAACCAGATGGGTTTTTATGACAATCGACAATGGTTTCACGATCACCTTTAGACTTGTAATTTTTGGATTTAAGATTTTTATTGAATTGAAACCATCTGCCATGGCGGGATTCACACCCAGGTCACCAGAGTGTGACTCTGGGTCTCCGGATTACTATTTCAACGACAATACCACAAGAGCACTGCCTCCCCCGAAACTCTCTCAAACAGGTTTATGGGTTCAAAGCGCCCCTCAATGTGCCGGTGAGCTTATGTCACACATTTGGCAATCTACACCAGGAGACACTTCATCTGATGACAGATTTCAGATCAATTATAATAAGGGACAACTTTGTTATGGTTTGCCAGGGTGAAAGTCCAGTTAATATCTGGCAGTGACGCTGACATTAACAGTATTAGAACATAGAACAATACAGCGCAGTACAGGCCCTTCGGCCCACGATGTTGCACCGAAACAAAAGCCATCTAACCTACACTATACCATTATCATCCATATGTTTATCCAATAAACTTTTAAATGCCCTTAATGTTGGCGAGTTCACTACTGTAGCAGGTAGGGCATTCCACGGCCTCACTACTCTTTGCGTAAAGAACCTACCCCTGACTTCTGTCCTATATCTATTACCCCTCAGTTTAAGGCTATGTCCCCTCGTGCTAGCCATTTCCATCCGCGGGAGAAGGCTCTCACTGTCCACCCTATCTAACCCTCTGGTCATTTTGTATGCCTCTATTAAGTCTCCTCTTAACCTTCTTCTCTCTAACGAAAACAACCTCAAGTCCATCAGCCTTTCCTCATAAGATTTTCCCTCCATACCAGGCAACATCCTGGTAAATCTCCTCTGCACCCGTTCCAAAGCCTCCACGTCCTTCCTATAATGCGGTGACCAGAACTGTACGCAATACTCCAAATGCGGCCGTACCAGAGTTCTGTACAGCTGCAACATGACCTCCTGACTCCGGAACTCAATCCCTCTACCAATAAAGGCCAACACTCCATAGGCCTTCTTCACCACCCTATCAACCTGGGTGGCAACTTTCAGGGATCTATGTACATGGACACCTAGATCCCTCTGCTCATCCACACTTTCAAGAACTTTTCCATTAGCCACATATTCCACATTCCTGTTTTTCCTTCCAAAGTGAATCACCTCACACTTCTCTACATTAAACTCCATTTGCCACCTCTCAGCCCAGCACTGCAGCTTATCTATATCCCTCTGTAACCTGCTACTTCCTTCCACACTATCGACAACACCACCGACTTTAGTATCGTCTGCAAATTTACTCACCCACCCTTCTGCGCCTTCCTCTAGGTCATTGATAAAAATGACAAACAGCAACGGCCCCAGAACAGATCCTTGTGGTACTCCACTTGTGACAGAACTCCATTCTGAACATTTCCCATCAACCACCACCCTCTGTCTTCTTTCAGCTAGCCAATTTCTGATCCACATCTCTAAATCACCCTCAATCCCCAGCCTCCGTATTTTCTGCAATAGCCTACCGTGGGGAACCTTATCAAACGCTTTGCTGAAATCCATATACACCACATCAACTGCTCTACCCTCGTCTACCTGTTCAGTCACCTTCTCAAAGAACTCGATAAGGTTTGTGAGGCATGACCTACCCTTCACAAAGCCATGCTGACTATCCCTGATCATATTATTCCTATCTAGATGATTATAAATCTTGTCTCTTATAATCCCCTCCAAGACTTTACCCACTACAGACGTGAGGCTCACCGGTCTATAGTTGCCGGGGTTGTCTCTGCTCCCCTTTTTGAACAAAGGGACCACATTTGCTATCCTCCAGTCCTCTGGCACTATTCCTGTATCCAATGATGACATAAAAATCAAAGCCAATGGTCCAGCAATCTCTTCCCTGGCCTCCCAGAGAATCCTAGGATAAATCCCATCAGGTCCCGGGGACTTATCTATTTTCAGCCTGTCCAGAATTGCCAACACCTCTTCCCTACTTACCTCAATGCCATCTAATCTATTTACCTGGAGCTCAGCATTCTCCTCCACAACCTTATCTTTTTCCTGAGTGAATACTGACGAAAAATATTCATTTAGTATCTCGCCTATCTCTTCAGACTCCACACACAATTTCCCATCCCTGTCCTTGACTGGTCCTACTCTGTCCCTAGTCATTCGCTTATTCCTGACATACCTATAGAAAGCTTTTGGGTTTTCCTTGATCCTTCCTGCCAAATACTTCTCATGTCCCCTCCTTGCTCGTCTTAGCTCTCTCTTTAGATCCTTCCTCGCTACCTTGTAAATATCCATCGCCCCAACTGAAACTTCACACCTCATCTTCACATAGGCCTCCTTCTTCCTCTTAACAAGAGATTCCACTTCTTTGGTAAACCACGGTTCCCTCGCTCGACGCCTTCCTCCCTGTCTGACCGGTACATACTTATCAAGAACACGCAGTAGCTGATCCTTGAACAAGCTCCACTTATCCAGTGTGTCCAAAACTTGCAGCCTACTTCTCCACCTTATCCCCCCCAAGTCACGTCTAATGGCATCATAATTTCCCTTCCCCCAGCTATAACTCTTGCCCTGCGGTGTATACTTATCCCTTTCCATCATTAACGTAAACATTATTGTCTGTCAGTGAGGACACTGCCTTTCGAATCAAAGAGTGTGAACAAAGTGTCAGGTACCAACTCACATACCATTCAGGATTCTTAACCACAATGTGCAGCATGCGGGAGACAAAAACCAGGAAAGAAGGGTGGGTGGGGTGTTAGATGTCCCATATTCATTTAAATCAATTGGCGGGTGGAGGGGGGCGTGTGGGGGGAATGCTAATTTAGTCACACTAAAATTCAACTGGGTTTACTTTGGCAGGGGAGAAACAGAAACAGACCAAGCATTCTTTCTTAAGTTCATATCAACGGCTGCTGGGGATGGACATGGAAGTAGAGGCCGCAATCAGTAGGGCGGCACGATGGCACAGTGGTTAGCACTGCTGCCTCACAGCGCCAGGGACCCAGGTTCGATTCCAACCTCGGGTGATTGTGTGTGTGGAGCTTGCATGTTCTCCCCGTGTGTGCGTGGGTTTCCTCCGGGTGCTCCGGTTTACTCCCACAGTCCAAAGATGTGCAGGTTAGATGGATTGGCCATTCTAAATTGCCCCTTAGGGTGGCGTTGCAGGAATCGGGCGGTGGATCGGGCCTAGGTAGGGTGGTCTTTCCAAGGGGCAGTACAGACTCGATGGGCACTGTAGGGATTCTATGATCAGATCAGCCATGATCTTATAAAATGGCAGAACGGGCTTGAGGGACTGAATGGCCTCCTCCTACTGCTAATTTGTCTGTTTGTAAATGCGTTCTTTCTTATTACTTCTTTCCTCTGCTGCTGATTCATATGGTAATACTGTACTGAAGTCACTGTTTGCCATCACGATGTGTGCAGCTCATACCTCATCAGGTGGCTCCAACTTCTTAACCTGCATTTTTCTCAGCACATCATAAGCGGTCCGAAGAGCTCTGACCTTCGAATGGCAAACTTTCACATAAGCAGGAAGGCAAATGAACCAGAGACCATAGCAGTGACGCAGGAGACATTTTGACCACATCTGAGGAATTGATGAATAACGTTTCGCGATTTTTTGAGCTGATTTTATTTCCTGAAATGGAACAGAATATAATGATAAGATTGTTTCATAAAATGTGTACGGCAAGTATGCATTCAAGCTGTTGCTACTTTAAATTGAAATTGGCTCTCTTTTTATACATTGATGGCATAACACACATACACATCAGACTTTACCCAATCACACATTTTCACTCCAACAAAATTACTCAATCATTCACATGCTTCCCCTGAACGTATGAGTATTCAATCTGTCACAGTGCCACCGGTGGGACATAATGATTCACACACACTATATGAAGGCATTTCCAAAATACAAGCATCAGTCATGTTGTACCTGCTTAGTTCTTCTGCCCATTGGTGCTGGACTGTTGGGGCAACTATTTTTTGAAGTTAACCTGCTAGCTGGATTTTTTAATAAACCCACTGGTCTATCAAATAGCTCTGGCGTAAGCACAGGGAAGCTAGTGTAACTGCAAGAACAGGATCAGGTCAGGATTAATACAATATTATAGTACAGCAAATACAGTCAACAATGTATATATCTAATATATCAATATATATCTAACCTATGATTAAAATTAGAGATAAAAAGAGAAATAGAAAATAATAGAAATGTAGAAGAGAAAGAGAAATGCTGAAAACGCACAAGAGATTTCACACCATCTGCAACAGAAAAGGCAGGTTAAAATTTCAGGAGAAACCAAATGAGAAAATGCTGGAAAATCTCAGTAGGTCTGGCAGCATCTGCAGGGAGCGCAAAAGAGCGAACGTTTCGAGTCCAGATGATCCTTTGTCAAAGCTGCGTGAGCTTTGACAAAGGGTCATTGGACCTGAAACATTCGCTTGTTTCTCTCCCTACAGATGCTGCCAGGCCTACCGAGATTTTCCAGCATTTTCTCTTTTGGTTTCAAATTCTAGCATCCGCAGTAATTTTCTTTTATTTCAGGAGGAATATGTCTTGAGGAAGGGAAATAGAAAACACTGGCAGCATTTTGCAGGTCAGGCAGCAAAGGTGGAGAGAAGAGAGAAGTTGATGCTATGTCCAAAGCTCAGTGGGCACAAAGGTCATAGATCATAGAATCTACAGTGCAGGAGGCCATTCAGCCCATCGAGTCTGCACCGGCTCTTGGAAAGAGCACCCTACTTAAGCCCACACCTCCACCCTATCCATGTAACCCAGTAACCCCACCTAACCTTTTTTTTTGGACACTAAGGGCAATTTAGCACCCGGAGGAAACTCACGAAGATATGGGGAGAATGTGCAGACAGTGACCAAGCTGGGAATCGAACCTGGCTCCCTGGAGCTGTGAAGCAACAGTGCTAACCACTGTGCTACCCTGCCATGCAGGTAAAGCATTACCTCCTCCGTCCCGTCAATAGGTGCTGCCCAACCTGTGTATATAATATTTTCTGTCTTCTTCCAGATTTCCAGAAACTGTTTGTTCTTTAGTTTCTGGGAAAGGATCTTTCATCTTTTAGATGCTCACATACATTCTTTGGTATTCCCAGTATAAAGTTTTCTATCCTCAGCCAAGGCAACTGTAAGGACTGGTGTTGTACCTAAATGCGCGCAGTACACGGAACAAGGTAAATGAGCTTTTTGCACACATTGAAATTGGCCGGTATAATGTTGTGGGCATCACAGAGACGTGGCTGCAAGGGGATCAGGGCTGGAATCTAAATAGCCAAGGATATATGTCCTATCGAAAGGACAGGCAGGTGGGCAAAGGGGGCAGGGTTGCATTGTTAGTAAGTAATTAGTTAGTAATATGAAGTTAAATCGATGGCAAGGAGCGACATAGGATCAGAAGGCATAGAATATCTGTGGGTAGAGTTGAGGAATTGCAAAGGTAAAAAGGCCCTGATGGGATTATGTACAGGCCCCCTAGCAATAGTCAGGATGTGGGGCAGAAAATAAATCAGGAGATAGAAAAGGTATGTAAAAAAGGCAATATTACAATAATCATGGGGGACTTCAATATGCAGGTGGACTGGGAAAATCAGGGTGGTAGTGGATCCCAAGAAAAGGAATTTGTGGAATGTCTAAGAGATAGTTTTTTGGAGCAGCTTGTGACAGAGCCGACTAGGGAACAGGCATTCTGGATTTGGTGATGTGTAATGAGGCAGACTTGATTAGGGAACGTAAGGTGAAGGAACCCTTAGGGAGCAGTGACCACAATATGATAGAATTTACTCTGCAGTTTGAGAGGGAGCTGCAATCAGATGTAACGGGATTACAATTCAATAAGGGTAACTACAAAGACATGAGGGAGGAGCTGGCCAGAGTTGATTGGAAAAGGAGCCTAGCAGGGAAGACAGTGGAACAACAATGGCAGGAGTTTTGGGGGGTTATTCGGGAGGCACAACAGAAATTCATCCCAAGGAGGAGGAAACATGCTCAGGGGAAGACGACGCATCCATGGCTGACGAGGGAAGTCAAGGACAGCATAAAAACTAAAGAAAAAGCATACAAAGTGGCGAGGATTAGTGGGAAGCCAGAGGATTGGGAAGCATTTAAAAGCGAGCAGAGGACAACTAAAAAAAGCAATAAAGGGGAGAAGATGAAGTATGAGTGCAAGCTAGGTAGTAATATAAAGGAAGATTGGAAGAGTTTTTTTCAACATATAAAGGTGAGAGAGAGGCAAAAATAGGCATTGGACCACTGGAAAATGTGGCTGGAGAAGTAATAATAGAAAACAAAGAAATGGCAGATGAACTGAATAGTTACTTTGCATCAGTCTTCACGGTGGAAGACACCAGTGGGATGCCAGAGCTCCAGGAGAATCAGGGGGCAGAGGCGAGTGCAGTGGCCATCACTAAGGAGAAGGTTCTGGGGAAACTGAAAGGTCTGAAGGTGGATAACTCATCTGGACCAGATGGATACACCCCAGGGTCCTAAAAGAGATAGCTGAGAAGATTGTAGAGGCATTGATGGTAATCTTTTAGGAATCACTGGAGGCAGGAAGGGTCCCAGAGGACTGGAAGGTGGTTAATGCAACACCGCTGTTTAAGAAGGGAGGGAGGTAGAAAACGGGAAATTATAGTCCGGTTAGACTGACTTCGGTCATTGGTAAGATTTTAGAGTTATTATTAAAGATGAGATCGCAGAGTACTTGGAAGTGCATGGTAAAATAGGACTGAGTCAACATGGCTTTGTCAAGGGGAGGTCATGTTTGACCAATCTGTTAAGAGTTCTTTGAGGAGGTAACAAGGATGTTAGACAAAGGAGAACTAGTGGATGTGATTTATTTAGATTTTCAAAAAGCCTTTGACAAGGTGCTGCTTAGGAGACTGTTAAATAGGTTAAGAGCCCAGGGTGTTCAGGGTAAGATCCTGGCTTGGATCGAGGGTTGGCTGACAGGCAGAAGGCAGAGAGTGGGGATAAAGGGGTCTTTTTCAGGATGGCAGCCAGTGACTAGTGGTGTGCCTCAGGGGTCTGTGCTGGGACCACAACTTTTCACAATATACATTAATGACCTGGAAGAAGGAACTGAAGGCACTGTTGCTAAGTTTGAAGATGATACAAAGATTTGTAGAGGGACAGGTAGTATTGAGGAAACAAGCGGGCTGCAGAATAATAATAATGATAATAATCGCTTATTGTCACAAGTAGGCTTCAATGAAGTTACTGTGAAAAGCCCCTAGTGGCCACATTCCTGCGCCTGTTCGGGGAGGCTGGTACGGGAACAGGAAGAAGGACTTGGACAGGCTAGGAGAGTGGGCAAAGAAGTGGCAGATGGAATACAACGTGGAAAAGTGTGAGGTTATGCACTTTGGAAGGAGAAATGGAGGCATAGACTATTTCTAAATGGGGAAATGCTTCGGAAAGCAGAAGCACAAAGGGACTTGGACGTCCTTGTTCACGATTCTCTTAAGGTTAATGTGCAGGTTCAGTCAGCAGTTAGGAAGGTAAATGCAATGTTAGCATTCATGTCGAGAGGGCTAGAATACAAGACCAGGGATGTACTTCTGAGGCTGTATAAGGCTCTGGTCAGACCCCATTTGGAGTATTGTGAGCAGTTTTGGGCCCCATATCTAAGGAAGGATGTGCTGGCCTTGGAAAGGGCCCAGAGGAGATTCACAAGAATGATCCCTGGAATGAAGAACTTGTCGAAGGGAGGAACAGTTGAGGACACTGGGTCTGTACTCGTTGGAGTTTAGAAGGATGAGAGGGCATCTTATTGAAACTTCCAGGATACTGCGAGGCCTGGATAGAGTGGACGTGGAGAGGATGTTTCCACTTGTAGGAAAAACTAGAACCAGAGGACACGATCTCAGACTAAAGGGACGATCCTTTAAAGCAGAGATGAGGAATTTCTTCAGCCAGAGGGTGGTGAATCTGTGGAACTCTTTGCCGCAGAAGGTTTTGGAGGCCAAATCACTGAGTGTCTTTAAGACAGAGATAGATCGGTTCTTGATTAATAAGGGGATCAGGGGTTATGGGGAGAAGGCAGGAGAATGGGGATGAGAAAAATATCAGCCATGATTGAATGGTGGAGCAGACTCGATGGGCCGGGTGGCCTAATTCTGCTCCGATGTCTTATGGTCCTATGATCTCAGCCCCGGGTCACTGTCCGTGTGGAGTTTGCACATTCTCTCAGTGTCTGCGTGGGTTTCACCCCCACAACCCAAAGATGTGCAGATTAGGTGGATTGGCCACACCAAAAAGATAATTGAGTACAGCAGCAGCTCTCTGAAGACCACGTTACATTCTCAGCACAAAAATAGATTTTGTGAGATTGCATAAAAATAACTGGTAGTAGGGGTGATTACAAGGCTGCAGCATAACAATGATTTCTCTAAATTACATTACAAACATGCCAATTTACAAAAAAACCATCTGTATATAGTAATTAAATTGCAGCTTTTAAATTGAAACTTAAAACTATAGATGGTTATAACTTTGCGTCTGTGTGGAGAGGAGGTTGATTTCGCTAAGCTGTGCGCAAAAAGCATGTCCAAACGATCATACTAATGCGCAAAGATGTTCACAAAAAGATATTAATACTTTATTGAAAATAACCTTTGGCTGCATATCCAGCATCCAACTTTTACGATTATCTAAAAAAAGGAAACTGTGAATTTAGAAATTAAGTTCTATGCATTTCACGCTAAAAAAAAATAAGTTTTTGAAAATAATTTGTGTGCCTCTCATATTTGAAAACCCAGAAATATTTTTGAATCCTTGTGATTATCTGTCCACCCTAACCTCGCAAGTAGAAATAGAACTGGGACTCATACCTATATCGAAGGGGATATTCTTCTCCATTAGGCAAGCTTGGAAGCTCAGGAGGTGTAATGAAAACCGTATGTTCACTTCTGTGAGACTCGTCCAATTCTATGAGACGCGCATCATCTGGCCGCTCGGCATCCAACTGGTTGAGTAGAAAAGACAGAATTCCCATCAAAAAATCACACAGCATACTTTGTTCAAAAGCAGATCCCTTGCGTATCATCACTGGTAGGAATTGATGGCAGGGAGGGAAATTAAATAAGGGCTGCAACGGAGTACAATGTGTCACCTCTCACACTTTCCATATGTTGTGCATCTTGTGCGGCCAACATCTTGCTGTCACAACCTCTTGATTCAGGACGTTGAAGAGAACAACCTGGAGTGAGTCTGTCATGAAAAATGTCCATTAACTGCCTAGCAGCTCTGCTCAATAAACAAATAACCTCACTGGATCCTTATCATATGTGTTATCAGGACACAAAATGGGACACATTTGATGGGAAATGTTCAGAATGGAGTTCAGTTACAAGTGGCGTACCACAAGGATCTGTTCTGGGGCCGTTGCTGTTTGTCATTTTTATCAATGACCTAGAGGAGGGCGCAGAAGGGTGGGTGAGTAAATTTGCAGACGACACTAAAGTCGGTGGTGTTGTCGACAGTGCGGAAGGTTACAGAGGGACATAGATAAGCTGCAGAGCTGGGCTGAGAGGCGGCAAATGGAGTTTAATGTGGAGAAGTGTGAGGTGATTCACTTTGGAAGGAATAACAGGAATGCGGAATATTTGGCTAATGGTAAAGTTCTTGGAAGTGTGAATGAGCAGAGGGATCTAGGTGTCCATGTACATAAATCCCTGAAAGTTGCCACCCAGGTTGATAGGGTTGTGAAGAAGGCCTATGTTGTTGGCCTTTATTGGTAGAGGGATTGAGTTCCGGAGTCATGAGGTCATGTTGCAGCTGTACAAAACTCTGGTATGGCCGCATTTGGAGTATTGCGTACAGTTCTGGTCACCGCATTATAGGAAGGACGTGGAAGCTTTGGAGCGGGTGCAGAGGAGATTTACCAGGATGTTGCCTGGTATGGAAGGAAAATCTTATGAGGAAAGGCTGATGGACTTGAGGTTGTTTTTGTTAGAGAGAAGGTTAAGAGGAGACTTAATAGAGGTATACAAAATGATCAGGGGGTTAGATAGGGTGGACAGTGAGAGCCTTCTCCCGCGGATGGAAATGGCTAGCACGAGGGGACATAGTCTTAAACTGAGGGGTAATAGATATAGGTCAGAGGTAGGTTCTTTACGTAAAGAGTGGTGAGGCCGTGGAATGCCCTACCTGCAACAGTAGTGAACTCGCCAACATTGAGGGCATTTAAAAGTTTATTGGATAAGCATATGGATGATAATGGCATAGTGTAGGTTAGATGGCTTTTGTTTTTTGACTTCCCATGTCGATGCAACATCGTGGGCCGAAGGGCCTGTACTGCGCTGTATCGTTCTATGTTCTATGTTCTAAAACTCCACTACCATTCCTTCAATCATGACAGTTTCAAAAATCCCAATTTCCTGTCCCTTTCCCTGACTGATCTTGCAATTATGTCGCTTTATGTCCGTCTGCTTCATTGTCTCATAATCCTTTACGTGAAGTTTTCCCTGTTCTCAGTTTTCAACGCCTTAGCTCAAATACCCAGACGATGTCCCTTTGTTCTGGGTTCCCCTACTACAGGGAACACTCATTTCCTATCCACCTTGTTAATTCAGTTCTTCAGTCATTACTGCACAGGAGGCCATTCAGCCCATCGGACCATCAAGAACAGACCAGTCATCCCTGGTTTAGCACAGGGCTAAATAGCTGGCTTTTAAAGCAGACCAAGGCAGGCCAGCAGCACGGTTCAATTCCCGTACCAGCCTCCCCAAACAGGCGGCGGAATGTGGCGACTCGGGGCTTTTCACAGTAACTTTATTTGAAGCCTACATGTGACAATAAGCGATTTTCATTTCATTTCATTTCAAATCCCAAACTCTACCCCCACAGACCCGCAAGTTTATTTCCCTCAAGTGTTCATCCAATTTCCTTTTGAAATCGCTCATTATCTCTAGTTCCCCAACTCTCATCGGCAGTGAGTTCAAGAGTTTTAAGCATCTATATCCAGACCAACCCTCCTCCAGACATAACCAATTAGTGTCCATTCTCTCTTCACAGCTCAGTCCTGCCACACTATTGTCCTGATGAACTATTGCTGGACTTTCTCCTAGGTATGTACATCCTTTTTAAAGATGGATATCTTCATGAAGTCAGTATTATACCTTTATTGCAAGACCACATTTTATTTTCAGCAACCGGCAGAACAGAACATATGTGAATTTCTCTCATACAGCAAGACTAAGGCCATCTCTGCACTATAATAAAATAATTGTTTCACATTCGTGCATAATGCAGCTGTCTGTTGTGTCAGACTAGCTTATGGTTTTCCTTGTTTATAATTGCGTACGTAGTACAGGAATGTACAAACCACCAAGCACATTATCTTCTTTCTTGCAAGAAGCTTCTAGAATTTGTAATCAAGTTATGCATTTCACCAGCAGTTATCTACATTAGCGCGTGTGTGAGTGTGTTTGTAGAAAGACAATCTCTTTCAACATGACCGCCCAATTTATAGACAACAGCAGAATTGAGTAACTCCAGGCCAAGTGCAGCCAATGCTTGCTCAATCAGTGATCACAAAGTCTCAAATATTTAACAAAGGCAAATGTGTTTGATCCCAGCTTCAATGTCCATACCTTTATGGGCTTTTTCTGAAAATGAATCATTCATGCCCAAATTGAAAGGAGGAGTTTCCTTTCGTTACTGAGAAATCGCCTGAGGAAGGAGCTGTGCTCCGAAAGCTAGTGATTCGAAACAAACCTGTTGGACTCTAACCTGGTGTTGGAAGACTTCTTACTGTGCCCACCCCAGTCCAACGCCGGCATTTCCACATCATGAAATCTAAGACAAGGACCTTCTCACTGCATTGTGAGATTGGTATTCCTTCTCAATGAGTAGCTGAGGATCGTCACGTGCTCAATGTACTGTCCCTTCCATACCTACACCTACTGGAAGAAGGCAACGTCAAACTAACAGTGCTTGGTGACTTAAGAATGAGCATTCCATTTGATTTCTTGGAAATAAATCCAACCCATTCCAGAGGAGAACAATGTTCCCAGTATCCATTTTGTTTTGAGTGCATTACATTAACCAGGATTCACCTTCTACTGGCACCATTTAACTACACCACATATTAAGAATATATACAGTCTACAGATATATATTATCAGAGTTTTCCTGTCCTGCCAAGAAACCTAAAACAGCCATCTTTAAAAATTGTGGAGGCCCATAACAAGAGAATAAGGAATTGGCCTCGTTAGTTACGTGAGCACTTCCCAGGTTGTGTTTGCTGCTTGCTCCTGCTGGTGGCTGCAAATGAATGGAGGCTGCAGCTGAGAGTTTGTTTGCTGTTTGCTGCTGCCTCTTCCCCTTGGATTTACTTGCTGCTTTCTGGGCGAAGAGAAGGAATAAAGAAGATAGTTGCCTTTCGGTCTCTTTTACCTGGAGTGTGGCGAAGGAAGGATTTTGGTGGGCCTACTACCGGGTTGAGGATGTAGGAGGACTTGCTCGAGCAGTTTGTGGATGTTTTTAAAGGTCTGTTTTGTGCGTTGACTGTGCATTCTGTTCTGGACTTGTGAGGTCACCTGATAATTCCCTGTGTGATCCTGTGGCCCAGTCCTTGGGCAGGCTGGTGATGGAAGATCAGATGTTGATACTGCAGGAGAGGTGGGCCGGCGGCCCGGCTTGATTGTGCTGCGTCGGGACACTTTAATTAACTACTGGTGACTTTTTATGTTCAGTAGCCATCCTGCTGCTCCCATGATGGGAACAGCGCTGGTCGCTGGTGTTCCTCGTTTTCCTTTTTGTTCTGCGTTTAGTCTATGTTTGGGGGGAACTGTATGATGGATACCATGTAACTGCAGATTATTTTCACCGGTTGCAGCCCCTCCTGCGTCTGTGGCCTGGGAGTCGTTGGAACGAGGCGCTGCCAGTAGGAGAGGGGGAGGTGGTTTTTGCTCTCTTCCCCCTCCTGCGCTATGCGCCATGTTGGTCATAGATGTTTACAGCATGGAAACAGGCCCTTCGGCCCAGCTTGTCCATGCCGCCCAGTTTCTATCACTAAGCTAGTCCCACTTTCCAGCATTTTGCCCATATCACTCCATACCCACCCTGGCCAAGAAAAGTTTATTTTTTGCTCCGTTGGCAGTGTGTTGCTTTTTGACTTGTCTGGCAGCTGTGTGCTCGCCATGCGTTCACTCCGCAACTGGTGGCATTGTATGATTTTTGTTTCTTTGAGTACAGCATTTAGAAAGTTACTGAACAAATCCTTGACGGATTTGAAAGGATAAAGTAAATAAATTGGGGAATGGTATTGGATTACAGAAAAAGCAGGAAGGTGGGACACTAAAATCTGTCTGCTCAAGAGGCTTATGACAGAATAACTTCCTCTCTGACTCAAATTTCTACATCTCCATCCACTGGCCTAGTTCCCATCAAATGTTCTTCCCGTCTCTATTAAGAAATACCAGGCCATTCGTCATCACCGCTCTCTCACCTCCTTTTCCTCCCTCCATCCCCTGTGACAGATTTGGTGAAACCTGAAATTGACAATGTCTGTGGTGGTATCCGTGGAGCTTCTTAAATACCGTTCCTCGGAGCACCAGACTGCTGAACTTTGACACATCCAAAATAATTTCTAAGTTACCAGGTTGTGCAACCTCAAATGTGGCAAACTGAGAAGCCAGCAGAGTCAGGGAAGCAGATAACAGCATGTCTGAAATTATAATTATAGTCGGCAGTGAGAGAAAATGGTTATTTAGATTTTTCCTGCCCTCAGCAAAAATACACTACACTGTTAACTGAGTGAGGATCTGAAGGGATAGAAGGGAAGACAGACAGGTTCAGTCCCTAAAACGATCTATACCGAATATTCCATTGGAATCTCTTTTTAGTGGTGGGCACTAGATCTATAATAATAATCGCCTATTGTCACAAGTAGGCTTCAATGAAGTTACTGTGAAAAGCCCCTGGTCGCCACATTCCGGCACCTGTTCGGGGAAGCTGGTACGGGAATTGAACCCTCGCTGCTGGCCTTGTTCTGCATTACAAGCCAGCTGATTAGCTCACTGTGCTAAACCAGCCCCTGATCTGCTGTGCATCTTAAATTATGTCGATCCGAAACAAGCATCAAAAACATTTTATTGCAAGCGATTACATATCAATAATTTGTAACAGTACATTGGATCAATCCATGGTAGCACGAGGGGATAGCACTGTGGCTTCACAGCGCCAGGGTCCCAGGTTCGATTCCCCGCTGGGTCACTGTCTGTGTGGAGTCTGCACGTTCTCCCCGTGTCTGTATGGGTTTCCTCCGGGTGCTCCGGTTTCCTCCCACAGTCCAAAGTCGTGCAGGTTAGGTGGATTGGCCGTGATCAATTGTCCTTAGTGACCAAAAGGTTAGGAGGGGTTATTGGGATAGGGTGGAAGTGAGGGCTTAAGTGGGTCGATGCAGACTCGATGGGCCGAATGGCCTCCTTCTGCACTGTATGTTCCATGTTCTAATCCTGGGCTACTTATTCCTTCATCCACAAACATGGTTAAATGTTTCACAAAAATGCAATGTTTATATAACCATATATCAAAGGCATGCAGATAATCTGAAAGCAAACAGGGGGGCAGATTTGTTTAATAGTTATGAGGTGTTCAAATGATACTCATCTCTCATGTGTCACAGGAAACTCTGCAGTTCACATTCCAATACAGCCTTTCATCCGTGGGTTAAGTAGCTACAGCATATGTTTTTGCTCAAGGCCAGATGAAGAAATGAAAGCAGAGATATTCACTTGGATGCCTTGACTAAACAGATTTTATGTTCATTGGGCTCATTTGTTGGAGTAAAGTACAATTCTGAACCAGGTCACTGGTTTCTAATGCAGTTCCCTGTAGACAATGAAAACCAACTAATAAATATTACCCCACCATCTACAGAGGGAGAAAACCTGCACCAACACAGCAAGATCTCATTAAGAGAATGAAAAGCTACCAGCTGACTGGAATGCAATAAAGCTCGACTGTAAAACATGTCAGAATATTAGAAAGTGAGGCACTTCATTTTTGGCATCAAGACACAACTAAATGTGCTTTCATGGCTAAAAACAATATCGGGCTCAAGGGAATGCTTATGAAGCTGCTGGATTTATAAAGCATCCAAGAGGCTTTTATTGGGAAGAGGAGGGCAAAGGGTCATTAGGCTCATTGGCAATAATCCGCTCCATTGGAAGAATGGCAGTGACCTACTTGTCCCTTCATCTTTCCTGAGGTGAAACACAGACAGAGGGACAGAGAGAGAGAGACGGGGAGGGAGAGAGAGAGAGAGGGACAGAGAGAGAGAGACGGGGGAGAGGGAGAGAGAGAGGGACAGAGAGAGAGAGACGGGGAGGGAGAGAGAGAGAGAGAGACAGAGAGAGAGAGAGAGACAGACAGGGAGGGACAGAGAGAGAGAGAGACAGAGAGAGAGAGAGAGACAGACAGGGAGGGACAGAGAGAGAGAGAGAGAGACAGATGGGGAGAGAGAGAGAGAGACGGGGGAGAGGGAGAGAGAGAGGGACAGAGAGAGAGAGACGGGGAGGGAGAGAGAGAGAGACAGAGAGAGAGAGAGAGACAGACAGGGAGGGACAGAGAGAGAGAGAGACAGACAGGGAGAGAGAGAGGGAGAGAGAGAGAGACAGATGGGGAGAGAGAGAGAGAGACGGGGGAGAGGGAGAGAGAGAGGGAGAGAGAGAGAGAGAGAGAGAGACAGACAGACGGGGAGGGACAGAGAGAGAGAGAGACAGACGGGGAGGGAGAGAGAGAGAGAGAGACGGGGGGAGAGAGAGAGAGAGACAGAGAGAGACAGAGAGAGAGAGAGACAGACAGAGAGGGGGAGAGAGAGACGGGGAGGGAGGGCGAGAGAGAGAGACGGGGAAGAGAGAGACAGAGACAGAGAGAGAGAGAGAGACAGACGGGGAGGGAGAGAGAGAGAGATGGGGGAGTGGGAGAGAGAGAGAGAGAGAGAGGGAGACAGACAGAGAGAGAGAGACGGGGAGGGAGAGAGACGGGGTGGAAGAGAGAGAGACGGGGAGGGAGAGAGAGAGAGAGAGAGACAGACAGCCAGAGAGAGAATTGTGCTTTACTCCAACAAATGAGAGAGAGACAGGGAGGGTGAGGGAGACGGGGAGGGAGGAAGAGAGACAGAGGGAGAGGGAGAGAGATAGTGAGGGGAGAGAGATGGGGGAGAGAGAGAGATGGGGGAGAGAGAGAGACGGGGAGAGAGAACATAGAACATAGAAAATACAGCACAGAACAGGCCCTTCGGCCCACGATGTTGTGCCGAACCTTTGTCCTAGATTAATCATAGATTATCATTGAATTTACAGTGCAGAAGGAGGCCATTCGGCCCTTTGAGTCTGCACCGGCTCTTGGAAAGAGCACCCTACCCAAACTCAACACCTCCACCCAACACCAAGGGCAATTTGGACATTAAGGGCAATTTATCATTGGCCAATTCACCTAACCCGCACATCTTTAGACTGTGGGAGGAAACCGGAGCACCCGGAGGAAACCCACGCAGACACGGGGAGGACGTGCAGACTCCGCACAGACAGTGACCCAAGCCGGAATCGAACCTGGGACCCTGGAGCTGTGAAGCAATTGTGCTATCCACAATGCTACCGTGCTGCCCTTAAGAACAAATAAACCTACACTATATCATTTTACCGTAATCCATGTACCTATCCAATAGCTGCTTGAAGGTCCCTAATGTTTCCGACTCAACTACTTCCACAGGCAGTGCATTCCATGCCCCCACTACTCTCTGGGTAAAGAACCCTATATATCCCTCCTATATCTTCCACCTTTCACCTTAAATTTATGTCCCCTTGTAATGGTTTGTTCCACCCGGGGAAAAAGTCTCTGACTGTCTACTCTATCTATTCCCCTGATCATCTTATAAACCTCTATCAAGTCGCCCCTCATCCTTCTCCGTTCTAATGAGAAAAGGCCTAGCACCCTCAACCTTTCCTCGTAAGACCTACTCTCCATTCCAGGCAACATCCTGGTAAATCTTCTTTGCACCTTTTCCAAAGCTTCCACATCCTTCCTAAAATGAGGCGACCAGAACTGTACACAGTACTCCAAATGTGGCCTTACCAAAGTTTTGTACAGCTGCATCATCACCTCACGGCTCTTAAAAATTGTGCTTTACTCCAACAAATGAGAGAGAGGCAGGGAGGGTGAGAGAGATGGGGAGGGAGGAAGAGAGACAGAGGGAGAGAGGGGGAAGAGAGAGACGGGGAGAGGGAGAGACGGGGGAGAAAGAGAGACGGGGAGGGAAAGAGAGAGAGACGGAGAGGAAGGGAGAGAGAGAAGGGGGAGAGAGACCTGGGAGGGAGAGAGAGAGAGACGGGGAGGGAGAGAGAGACGGGGAAGAGAGACAGGGGGAGGGAGAGAGAGACGGGTATAAAGAGAGAGAGCGAGACAGGGTGAGAGAGATAGAGAGAGAGACAAGGGAGAGAGAGAGAGAGACAGACAGACACTGGGAGAGAGAGACAGAGACGGAGGGAGAGAGAGAGGGGGGGGGGGAAAGGAAAGGTAGAAAAGGTAGAGACGGGGAGAGAGAGACGGGGTGAGAGAGAGAGAGAGAGAGAGAGACACAGGGAGAGAGAGACAGGCGGGGTAGAGAGAGAGGGGGAAACAGGGGGAGGAGAGAGAGAGTGAGAGAGAGAGAGATGGGGGTAGGGAGAGAGAGAGATACGGGGAGGGAGAGAGAGACGGGGGGTGGGGGGGGGGGAAGAGCGAGGGAGAGAGAGAGAGAGACAGAGAGAAAATTGTGCTTTACTCCAACAAATGAGAGAGAGGCAGGGAGGGTGAGAGAGATGGGGAGGGAGGAAGAGAGACAGAGGGAGGGGGAAGAGAGAGTCAGGGGAGAGAGAGACGGGGAGAGAGAGAGACGGGGGGAGAGGGAGACGGGGGAGTGTGGGAGACGGGGAGTGTGAGGGAGACGGGGAGAGAGAGAGAGACAGGGGAGAGAGAGAGAGACGGGGGAGAGAGAGAGACGGGGGAGAGGGAGAGACGGGGGAGAGGGAGAGAGACGGGAGGGAGAGAGAAAGACAGAGAGGGAGAGAGACGGGGGAGGGAGAGAGAGAGAGAGACGGGGAGGGAGAGAGAGACGGGGAGGGAGAGAGAGACGGGGGTGGGGGGGAAGAGAGACAGGGGAAGGGAGAGAGAGTGAGACAGGCGGAGGGAGAGAGAGAGAGAGAGAGAGAGGGGAGAGAGAGAGACAGACAGACAGAGACAACAGACAGGGGGAGAGAGGCACAGACGGGGAGGGAGAGAGAGAGGGCAAAAGAGGAGGTAGAGACGGCCTGGAGGGAGAGACAGGGGCTGAGAGAGACAGAGAGAGAGAGACAGACAGACAGACAGAGAGACAGACACGGGGAGAGACAGAGACGGGGGGGAGAGAGAGAGCGGGAAACGGGCAGGTAGAGATGGGGTGGAGGGAGATTCGGGTGGGTAAGAGAGAGAGAGAGGCAGGCGACAGAGAGAGACGGGGAGAGAGACAGGAGGGGGCGGGAGAGAGAGAGAGACAGGGGAGGGAGGGGAAGAGAGAGAGCGAGACAGAGACAGTCAGTCAGACAGACCAACAGAGTCAGACACGGGAAGAGAGAGACAGAGCCAGGGGATGGGGAGAGGGGGGAAAACAGGGTGGAGGGAAAGACACAGAGACAGAGGATACAGAGATAGGGAGAAAGGAGAGAGAATGGGCAGGATTCTCCGAGCTGAAATTGCGATCGGCGTGGGGGCAGAGAATGCCTGTGATCAGGTCCGATGCCAAGACGTGATTCTCCAGCAACCGGAGAATCGGCGGC
Source organism: Scyliorhinus torazame (assembly GCF_047496885.1). Lineage (NCBI taxonomy): Eukaryota > Metazoa > Chordata > Chondrichthyes > Carcharhiniformes > Scyliorhinidae > Scyliorhinus > Scyliorhinus torazame. The sequence continues at coordinate 5,734,015 of NC_092718.1, forward strand.
AGTCTAGCGGCAGTCAACGCGGAGCCGGTCGGGGGCAATTCTCCGCAGTCGACCGGCACAGTTCCCGGCGAGTTCCGCCGGCGTGGTTCCAACCTGGCACCACCCAGGCATTCGGGGGGATCTGACTCCGGTGGGGGGGCGGGGGGATCTGACTCCGGTGGGGGGGGGGCGGGGGGATCTGACTCCGGTGGGGGGGCGGGGGGATCTGACTCCGGTGGGGGGGGCGGGGGGATCTGACTCCGGCGGGGGGATCTGACTCCGGTGGGGGGGCGGGGGGATCTGACTCCGGTGGGGGGGGCGGGGGGATCTGACTCCGGTGGGGGGGGCGGGGGGATCTGACTCCGGTGGGGGGGGCGGGGGGATCTGACTCCAGTGGGGGGGGCGGGGGGATCTGACTCCGGTGGGGGGGGCGGGGGGATCTGACTCCGGTGGGGGGGCGGGGGGATCTGACTCCGGTGGGGGGGCGGGGGGATCTGACTCCGGTGGGGGGGCGGAGGGATCTGACTCCGGTGGGGGGGGCGGGGGGATCTGACTCCGGTGGGGGGGGGGCGGTGGGATCTGACTCCGGTGGGGGGGCGGGGGATCTGACTCCGGTGGGGGGGCGGGGGGATCTGACTCCGGTGGGGGGGCGGGGGGATCTGACTCCGGTGGGGGGGCGGGGGGATCTGACTCCAGTGGAGGGGGCGGGGGGATCTGACTCCGGTGGGGGGGGGGGGGGGGGGGGGGGCTGCATGACGGCCAGGCCCGCAATCTGGAGGGGGCCTACCTCCTTCCGCACGGGCCCGCTGCGCTGGCTCGGAAACGGCCGCCAAGCACATGCATGGACCTGCGCCGGCAGTGTAGGGCCTCGTATCGGCCCCGGAGCAGCGCACAGCACTCCGTCGCCATGCTGGCCCCCTGTGGCCCACTGAATTGCTGGGTCAAGTGGCCTGTTGGCGCCGGCGTGAAACATTTCGGGGTTTACGACAGCGCCATCACTTGGCCGGGATTTTGGAGAATCCCGGCCCATATTTCTGAATTTAGACATCTCCTGAACACTGCGAACAATCAGGAATTATAACAGCTATTCCTTTTAGATCCAAAATCGATAAGATTAGATGAAGTAGGGTTGGATGATCAGATGAATATAAGAAATAGGAGCAAAAGACCACACAGCCGGTCGGGACCTCTCCTTCAACATGACCCTTGCTGACCTTGGCCTTCAACTCCATTTTTACATCTGCTCCCCATACCCTTCAATTCCCTGAGACACCAAAAATCTGACTATCCCGGCCTTAAATATACTCAATGATGGAGTATCCACAAGCCCCCGGATCGGGAATTCAGAAGATTCACAGCCCTTTGAGGGCACAAATTTCTCCAATTCCAAAATTATCAACCCTTTATCCTGAAACTAGGTTCTGGATTGGCCAGCCAGGGGTACGGCCTCTCAGTATTTACCTTTTCAAGCCTCAACATAACATTGAATGATTCAATGAGATCACCGCTCATTCTACTAAACTCCAGGGAATATCGACCTACTTTACTCAACCTCTCATCCCAGTCGAGTGAACCTTCGTTGTACCGCCTCCAATCCCAGATCTGCGGGACAGGTTCAGATCACGAGCAACATACTGATGTTGCCATTGACAACGTTCCCATTGGAGGTCAGAAGGAAGGTGAGAGGAAGAGGGATGACCAACTTGGCGTTTTTATGCAGCTTTACCAGTGTACTGATTGCAAGTGGAGGCAACAACCCATTGGCTGTCTACGTCAAGCCGTTGTTTATATCTCCTGCATCATGGTGGATAACTGGCACAGTCCTACTGCTCTCCACCCAGCTTCTAGACTGCAACAATCTGGGAAGGATGCAACACATCTGGTTCTGACAGTCAGCCAGGCAAGACCACACCATTTAAAGGCCAGCAGCTTTATTTCGTACAATGGCACCCGACAAATGCTTCTTTTTTTGTTTTAATGTAGAGTGGAAACTGTGGCACAATAGAAATTGGTACAATACCTTTCAGCATAAAGTTATCCAGTTGATTCATGTTCCAATAAGAGGCAGTATCTACTTAGACTTTTTCCTCCTACTTATTCTGTTCATTTATTTTGTCAATGTTCTGTTTCACAAGTCAGGAGTGTAATGGAATACTCTCCACTTGCCTGGATGAGCGCAGCCCCAACAACATTGAAGAAGCTCAACACCACCCAGGACAAAGCAGCCCCGCTTGATTGCTCCTCCTTCCACAAACATTCAAACTCTCCACCACCGACGAACAGTGCCAGCCGTGTGTACCATCTACAAGATGCACTGCAGTGACTCGCCAAGGTTCCTTAGACAGCACCTTCCAAACCCACGACCACTACCATCTAGAAGGACAAGAGCAGCAGATACCTGGGAACCCCACCACCTGGAGGTTCCCCTCCAAGTCACTCACCACCCTGACTGGGAAATATATTGTTGTTCCTTCACTGTCGCTACGGCAACATCCTGGAACTCCCTCCCTAACAGCACAGTGGGTGTACCTACACATCAAGGACTGCAGTGGTTCAAGAAGGCAACTCACCAGCACCTTCTGAAGGGCAACTAGGGATGGGCAATAAATGCTGGCCCAACCAGTGATGGTCACATCCCGTAAATTATTTTTTTTATATCACAGTTACCCTTTGGCATCTCACCCAAGTAGTGATGTGAATCTAGACAGTGAATGTTGGTGGGTTATTTGTCCACATTGGGGAGTCACTTATCAGCCCCAGGCTCTAACTTGTCCTCATTTTACAACCACCTACACACATTTCCTGGAAGGATATTGACAAGCAATCAAACCCTTCCAAGCCTAGACTGCAAACCTGTCTGCAGCAGCCTAGACTGCAAACATGTCTGCAACAGCAGCCTAGACCGCAAACCTGTCTGCAACAGCAGCCTAGACCGCAAACCTGTCAGCAGCAGCCTAGACTGCAAACCTGTCTGCAACAGCCTAGACTGCAAACCTGTCTGCAGCAGCCTAGACCGCAAACCTGTCTGCAGCAGCCTAGACCGCAAACCTGTCTGCAGCAGACTAGACTGCAAACCTGTCTGCAGCAGACTAGACTGCAAACCTGTCTGCAGCAGCCTAGACTGCAAACCTGTCTGCAGCAGCCTAGACTGCAAACCTGTCTGCAGCAGCCTAGACCGCAAACCTGTCTGCAGCAGCCTAGACTGCAAACCTGTCTGCAGCAGCCTAGACTGCAAACATGTCTGCAACAGCAGCCTAGACTGCAAACATGTCTGCAACAGCAGCCTAGACCGCAAACCTGTCTGCAGCAGCCTAGACTGCAAACCTGTCCGCAGCAGCCTAGACTGCAAACCTGTCTGCAACAGCCTAGACTGCAAACCTGTCTGCAGCAGCCTAGACCGCAAACCTGTCTGCAGCAGCCTAGACCGCAAACCTGTCTGCAGCAGCCTAGACCGCAAACCTGTCTGCAGCAGCCTAGACCGCAAACCTGTCTGCAGCAGACTAGACCGCAAACCTGTCTGCAACAGCAGCCTAGACCGCAAACCTGTCTGCAGCAGCCTAGACTGCAAACCTGTCTGCAACAGCCTAGACTGCAAACCTGTCTGCAGCAGCCTAGACCGCAAACCTGTCTGCAGCAGCCTAGACCGCAAACCTGTCTGCAGCAGCCTAGACCGCAAACCTGTCTGCAGCAGCCTAGACCGCAAACCTGTCTGCAGCAGACTAGACCGCAAACCTGTCTGCAGCAGACTAGACTGCAAACCTGTCTGCAGCAGCCTAGACTGCAAACCTGTCTGCAGCAGCCTAGACCGCAAACCTGTCTGCAGCAGACTAGACCGCAAACCTGTCTGCAGCAGACTAGACTGCAAACCTGTCTGCAGCAGACTAGACTGCAAACCTGTCTGCAGCAGACTAGACTGCAAACCTGTCTGCAGCAGACTAGACTGCAAACCTGTCTGCAGCAGCCTAGACTGCAAACCTGTCTGCAACAGCCTAGACTGCAAACCTGTCTGCAGCAGCCTAGACTGCAAACCTGTCTGCAACAGCCTAGACTGCAAACCTGTCTGCAGCAGCCTAGACTGCAAACCTGTCTGCAAAAGCCTAGACTGCAAACCTGTCTGCAGCAGCTTAGACTGCAAACCTGTCTGCAACAGCAGCTTAGACTGCAAACCTGTCTGCAACAGCAGCTTAGACTGCAAACCTGTCTGCAACAGCAGCCTAGACCGCAAACCTGTCTGCAGCAGCCTAGACTGCAAACCTGTCCGCAGCAGCCGAGACTACAAACCTGTCTGCAACAGCAGCCTAGACTGCAAACCTGTCTGCAGCAGCCTAGACTGCAAACCTGTCTGCAGCAGCCGAGACTGCAAACCTGTCCGCAGCAGCCTAGACTACAAACCTGTCCGCAGCCGCCTAGACTGCAAACCTGTCTGCAGCAGCCTTGACTGCAAACCTGTCTGCAGCAGCCTTGACTGCAAACCTGTCTGCAGCAGCCTTGACTGCAAACCTGTCTGCAGCAGCCTAGACCGCAAACCTGTCTGCAGCAGCCTTGACTGCAAACCTGTCTGCAACAGCAGCCTAGACCGCAAACCTGTCTACAGCAGCTGAGACTGCAAACCTGTCTGCAGCAGCCTAGACTGCAAACCTGTCTGCAGCAGCCTCAGCATTGCCCTTCTGAGAGTAAAACAAAGTGCACAGCGAATCTTTCAATATTGCGGTCTGTCTAAGACACCCATCCAGGTCTTAATCATCTAAGCTATTGGGGAGCTAATCCTAACATTGACCCTACTATCAGTATCAATTTAGCAAAGGCCGCAAAACATTTGCAGTGAAAGTAATATCTTTATTGCAAGGATACGATGTGGGCAGCATGGTATCACAGTGGTTAGAACAGTTGCTTCACAGATCCAGGGGTCCAGGTTCGATTTCAGGCTTGGGTCACTGTCTGTGCGGAGTCTGCACATCCTCCCCGTGTGTGCGTGGGTTTCCTCCGGGTGCTCCGGTTTCTTCCCACAGTCCACAGATGTGCAGGTTAGGTGGATTGGCCATGATAAATTGCTCTTAGTGTCCAAAAGGGTTGGGTGGGGTTACTGGGTTACGTGGATAGGAGGAGGTATGGGCTTGGATAGGATGCTCTTTCTAAGGGCCGGTGCAGACTCGATGGGCCGAATGGCCTCCTTCTGCACTGTAAATTCTATGATACTGCTTTAAATCCTCACCCCGTCCTTCCCATGTCATTCTTCTCATGTTATCCGCATCCCATTCCTTTCATCCCTCTCATCATCCCCCATGTCCTTCTCTAACACGGTCCCGTCACTCCCATGCGATACCATTCCAAATTCTTATTCCACACCTCTAAGGCCGTCACTTGGGCCCCTCCCTCCCATGGCATTCCCCTCTCCCTCCATGCCATTTTCTCCCTCACTCAACATCCTCCCCATCACTGCACATCCCCCTTCCCGCCCTCCCATGTTATTCCACCTACCTCCCCCACCAATGTGTCTTCACCCCAACCCCATCTCACGCAAAGCAATGGTGGGAGCTGGGGACCTGTATGCTGGGTAGCAGCGGATGTCAGGGGCCAGTAACCATAGCACGTGGGCTAGCTTGGCCCATCAACTCAATCCACAGACAATACAGAAACTGCATATTGTACAAGTCTTTCCTGATATATTTATTTTGATCTTTTTTCCTTTATTTTATTATTTTTGGTCTGTGAACCCATAATTGGGGTGTGCCTTTCAGGAGAACTGTTGAGACAGCCTGCTTACCAGGACACTGTGTTCCCAGGTTTTCTATTTTGGAGAGGAGAATCAGACTCCTCGGCACCGATTGGTCTTAGTAACCACCTTTGGAGAAACTCGGTCAAATTGGTTAACGGGCAACCGAGGGTTTGCGCATGGGTTGCCATCTCCACGCTGGCCCCCGGACAATATGGCGGAGCGCCGCCCCCCCCCCCCCCCCCCGAATTACCCCGCCCGCCCACAATCGGTAGACCCCGATCGCGGGCCTGTCCACCGTGGAGTCCCCCCCCCAGAGTCGGATCCCTACCGCCCCCCCACGAGGACGGCCCCTACAGCCAGAACTCCGAGGTCCCACCGGGTAGGACAATATGTAACCCACGCCGGCCGAACTCGGCCCGCCGAGGTGCGGAGAATCGCCGGGAGGACCGCTTTCAACGGCCCCCGACCAGCGCGCGGCTACCCTGCGGACGCGATAGCCGCCGATTACCCGGCCGCCATAGAATCGGCGGCCTGGCATCAGAGCGGCATGCCGCGATTTTCGCTCCCCCCCCGCCGATTCTCCGACCCGGCCCTGATCTATTGTTCTGAAAGCAGTGAGTCCCTTGCACACCTTCGCTGTGAACCTGAAATGATGCTGAGTCTGCAGAAAAGGTAGACAGCCTTGCCAGAGAAAACCATCTCAGGCCTCGAAGGAATTAGTACCAAAACAAAACATAGAACATAGAACATTACAGTGCAGTACAGGCCCTTCGGCCCTCGATGTTGCGCCGACCTGTGAAACCACTCTAAAGCCCATCTACACTATTCCCTTATTGTCCATATGTCTATCCAATGACCATTTGAATGCCCTTAGTGTTGGCGAGTCCACTGCTGTTGCAGGCAGGGCATTCCACGCCCTTACTACTCTCTGAGTAAAGAACCTACCTCTGACATCTGTCCTATATCTATCTCCCCTCAATTTAAAGCTGTGTCCCCTCGTGCTAGACATCACCATCCGAGGAAAAAGGCTCTCACTGTCCACCCTATCCAATCCTCTGATCATCTTGTATGCCGCAATTAAGTCACCTCTTAACCTTCTTCTCTCTAACGAAAACAGCCTCAAGTACCTCAGCCTTGCCTCATACGATCTTCCCTCCATACCAGGCAACATTCTGGTAAATCTCCTCTGCACCCTTTCCAATGCTTCCACATCCTTCCTATAATGCGGTGACCAGAATTGCACACAATACTCCAAATGCGGCCGCACCAGAGTTTTGTACAGCTGCAAGCTTGGACCTCAGAAAGACATTGACGGGAAGTCATCCCAGTGCATCAGAGATCCTTATCCTTTTATTTTTATTAATATTTTCTTTCCCTTTCCACCATCCTTTCCCCTCTGTTGTTTGTCTGTGTGTGTGAAGAGAGAGTGGGGGGAGTTAGAAAGGGGGGTGGGGGTTGGGAAGGGATAATAAATAGTCAGTTACATTTTCTGACCGTTTAATTATAATACTGTACATAATGAAAGGTTATTTGTGTTGTAGAGTTACAAACCTGGTGACTGTAGTTTATTGGCTCAACCAAGGACCTCGGGTATTTTAAATAAAATCTAATTTCAGCTGTGTTGCTGTAGCCACCTGGGTTGGCCACTTCCCGATTACAAAATGGACACTTTGCAAAGATTGCAGGGAAAATGGACAGCACGGTAGCATTGTGGATAGCACTGTTGCTTCACAGCTCCAGGGTCCCAGGTTCGATTCCGGCTTGGGTCACTGTCTGTGCGGAGTCTGCACGTTCTCCCCGTGTGTGCGTGGGTTTCCTCCGGGTGCTCCGGTTTCCTCCCACAGTCCAAAGATGTGCAGGTTAGGTGGATTGGCCATGATAAATTGCCCTTAGTGTTGGGTGGGGTTACTGGGTTATGGGGATGGGGTGGAGGTGTTGACCTTGGGTGGGGTGCTCTTTCCAAGAGCCGGTGCAGACTCGATGGGCCGAATGGTCTCCTTCTGCACTGTAAATTCTATGATAATCTATGAAAAACAAGCAGGTTCAGAGCTTGTCTGCATATTGGAGCCGCAGCTCCCAGACAAGACCAAAACTGTAGGCCCATTAGCATACTAATAGACCATCTCCGGGAACAAAAGAGTAACATTTGAGTAACCGATACTAACGCAGACACCCCGGCGCCAGAGGAGACCGAAACAAAGCAGGCCAACGGCCACCTAGGATGCGCCCAGCCATCAGGGCACCCACCCCTCTTTTGGATGAAATCAATAGGTATGATCAAGAAACGGCCAAATTGATTGGGGCCAAGTTCAAGCCCAGCCCAAAAGAGCGCGAAGCCCCTTTGGGTATAAGAAGGAGCCCCCAAGAGAAAATCGTTCTCTTGGACCCGGCTCTCACCGAGGAGAGACCCATCCACCAGCTGCACCAGAAGCAAGTAAGTCCAAGGTCAACGCTCGCTACCAGACGGACGACCTTAGCTGTTCCCCTTTACCAGTTCGACCCCAGCAGCCTCAGAACCGAACAACGGCCATTGTTCCTCTGACTGAGTGGGCGCCCGAAGCTAAGTATAGGCTTTAGCAGTAGTGATACTTTAGTCTGTAGAGTTTTGTGCATGAGTAGATATTACTGTGTGTGTAAATAAATAAGCATTGACTTTGAACTAACTAACTGGTGTATCGAGTCTTTGATCAGTATTCGGGTTTGAACCTTGTGGCTGTATCGAAAGATACCTGGCGACTCTAGAGCAAACGTAATTAGAATTAAGGAAGGCGGCCATATTGACCGCCATATTCAGAGCCAACCAAAGAGAGCAACATTGCGACTCCAGATCACGTAGGTCTGAAATTCACCGCGCACTAGCCCAGTGTGTTGTAACAATATTATTATAGATTGGCTTAGTTTGTAGCATACTCATTTTACAATGAGAGCTTATAGGTTCAAAATTCTCTCCGAGATTCAAAACATAACCGAGGCTAACGTATCAATGCAAACTTGACTCAATCACAGCACTCTCACCAAGTCACAAGACTGTGTATTCAACTCCTAATACAGAAGCTAACAGTACTGAAGTAGCTGCCATTCAAAGATACAAAACTGACATAGTTAGTTCATGCTTTCAGCAGTTCAGATAGGCTATGGCATGCAAAACCATTTTAAATATTTTCACCCAACTTTATTCATGATAATTTGGAAGGTGGCAAGGAAGAAAGAAACAGATTACAAAAAAATCATGGGCTGGATTCTCCGATTCAGAGGCTATGTCCCCACGACGACGTGGGAACGGTGCCGTTTTACGACAGAAAATATGGCGTAAAACAGCCACCGATCATCCGTCTGGCCAGGGGCCTGCATGCCGGCAGCGCAGAGCACCCGGCTCTAGCTGCTGATACGGCCCGGAGAATTGCCAGGTCCATGGCCGCACATGTGCATGGCGGCGGCCTGCGCGACCGCGCCGTGGAACATAGCGGCGGCTGTTAGCGGATCTGGCCCGCCAAATAGTCCCCCCCTTTGGCTGGCTAGTGTGCCCCGGACCACCCCCCACAGTGCCCCCAGCCCCTGATAAAGTCCCACCCCTGCCCGCGGATCAGCCCACCCCCGATTGTGGTGCTGCTGGATTTAGTCCGCAGCCGCCATGCCGAGTTCCTGACGGATGAGACCACACCCGACCGACGCCGTTGGGGACTCGACCGGTCGAGTGCGGACCATAGGGGGGGCGGGCCTCAGGCAATGCCCTGCAATGTCACGCGACATACTCAGAGAGTACGCCGCTTTGGAGGGGGCGGAGCATCTCGTAAGCGCCCCCCCCCCCCCGATTTGGTCGGGAACTTTGATTCTCCGGCCGAACGCGATTTCGGTGTCGGCGACCGGAGAATCCAGCCCCATGTGGCTTTCCATTTGTATCACCTTCATATGTCTGCAGTGTGGGGAAGCACAAGCTGGCTTGTAAGGCTATCCTCAAATAATGCTGAATTATCTAAAATGGCACATGAATTAGACAGTACAGCATGTTTAACAATCCATTAGGACTCATTTGAATAAAACATATAAAGATAGCTGTCAGACTCTGATCACACAGATAACAGATGTGGCCAAAGGGATTTAGTGACCTTGATTTCAATGTTGACCTACTTTACTGCTGAAATGCAAACTGCCACATTTATTCACAATAGACTCTCTAAGGAATGATGCAATTATGTTCACTTGCTGATGCGAGCTATTAATCTTTAAACATACCATGACATAGTGCTGGAGCTTAGGTTTGCTCCCATAATTCTTCACATAGTAAATTCCTGTACCTTGCTATTATAATTAAAAGAAGTCCACAAGAATGTTTAGAAGAGTCATTCTCGACTATTTTGACAAAGGACATGGAGTGGGCACACAGGAGGCTGTTACAATTTATGCTGACTGCATACCTTTCTCACACTCAATTCACAGGGCAAAACCATACCTTCTGTGAAATAATCTAAGAGATAATATGCTCTGAGACAATGAATAAATCCTTAATCCTGCCAGCCAGCCAGCTCAATAGAAGTAGAACAGTGTGACTCATATTCTCCTGATCATTCAGGTTGACAGCTAACACAACTAGAGACTGAAAATCCTAGGCTATTAATTGTGATTCAGATTTATTAAGATGTAAAATTAAACAGAAGCTGGACCAAATAAAGAACAAGTTGGGTTTTTAGGTGTTTTTTCACTTCACCTAGGAGATTACACGGCTCCTGGGTGGGGAGCGAATGAATATGTGTATTCATAAGACATCAGACTGTAATTATATGGGGATAAACCAGTCGGTATGAACAAATGGCTGGGAAAAACCCCATAGAATAATCAACTGAGTAGTGCACCTGATTTAATGACTGACAATTAAATAAATAAATCTGTCCATGGGGTCCACATTTATTCATGAGATTATCCAATGCATTTTGCATAATTTCCCTTAATTTATTTAAAAGGCACATGTATAAAATTAAATGATATCCCACCATGTAAGCCTGGCATATAACCAAGATGAAATTTGTGCAGTATCCAGATCACACATTTAAACCAGTGGTGGGTTGATATTCTGTGTGCAATGACACAGGATATTAACACGTAAATACATGTGTATGCATGTGCAAGCTGCTAAATCACATCGATGAATATTGTCACACGGAACAGATACTTCATCCTGCAACCCCACGAATAAACACCAATATTGATCATTGCTGATTACACCAGATGTCCATGACAGAATGCTTGATCAACAGAGTTATTCAAGACTGACAAGAGCTTGGCTACTGAGAGACAATACCAAATGGATACTTCACAGAAATCAAAAATTAAAGTTTGAATTCCTGATCAATTAACAATTTAGTTATCATTTACACACTTAAGAAAAACAGTAATGTAACAAGGGTCTGGAGTTTAAGTAACATAAAATGTAACACATTAGAGTACATTGGGATTATGGATCAAAGTTGGTACATAGAAGTTAAAATTTCAAGATGGCATTTGACAAATTCAATTTTTAGAGAAGTGTATTGTTGCCCATCAGCAGAACCCACATTATGGCACATTATGTAAAAGCCTGCTGTTTAGCACAGGGCTAAATCGCTGGCTTTGAAAGCAGACCAAGGCAGGTGAATGAAGAGGTATGTTCCAGAAACATATATATAGACAGATTCAAAGATGCAAGACAATGCTTGGAATGCGAGCATTAGCAGGTGGCACAGTGGTTAGCACTGCTGTCTCTACAATGGAAATAACTAAGATAATTTTGCTCCAAAATAACTGAGGAAGTTAATAAAAAAACAAAAAGGGATTACTACTTTGCAAGTAAGTAATCTGTATGTTTTCATAATCAGCTTCTAATGGTCGCATTCCAAGCATTGTCTGGCATCTTTGAATCTGTCTATATATATGTTTCTGGAACATACCTCTTCATTCACCTGAGGAAGGAGCAGCGCTCCGAAAGCTAGTGACATCGAAACAAACCTGTTGGACTTTAACCTGGTGTTGTAAAACTTCTTACAATGTTTTTATAGGTTACGTTGCATCCAAAAAAGCCAACAGGCATTTTGCTCATTCTTTCTTTAAAGGGAAATCACACAAGTATAGACAAATGTAACCATCAATGCTGCCAATCAAGAAAGTCTTCTCGTCTCATGTTGCAGTTAGGATACAGTTAACATAATACAGGGCAGCACGGTGGCACAGTGGTTAGCACTGCTGTCTCTACAATGGAAATAACTAAGATAATTTTGCTCCAAAATAACTGAGGAAGTTAATAAAAAAACCAAAAGGGATTACTACTTTGCAAGTAAGTAATCTGTATGTTTTCATAATCAGCTTCTAATGTGTGCCACAACCCTTTGTCAGAAGCACACCTGTATTGCAAATTCTGGTCGAGAGTATCCAGTACCCAATACTTGCTGCTGCTCAGGTAGCCTCAAGATGCATTTACACACACGCTCGGGGAGTGAAGTCCTTTCATTGTCTGCAGCGTGAGAAGCAGTCTGTCCATTCCACCTGCAGCATCAGGATGATAATTTGCCAGAGCAAACGCACTCATCAGGGCTTTTGCAATGGCAAGAGTTTGTGTCAATATATTGGGAACTACATTGTAATAGTTTAATGGCAATTATATAGTTAAACAGGTGATGGGTATTGTACACATATAAATGGGGATAGCTGGGAGACTGGTGGGGAGAGGAGTGTTGACTCTCTGCAAGGGAAGACTCCATCTTAATTTTGACCTCACCAGCTGGTTTGGATCCATGTAACAGATTAGACCATCCTTGTGGTTTAATGAAACAAACGTGTGTTTGCTGTTTGTGACACCATTGTGGAGAAGATTGAAGAATGACCTGATGTAAAGAAGATATTTCTATTTGTGGGGGAGATCAAAACTCGGTGGCATAAATAGAACAGAATGGTTACGGTACAGAAGGAAGCCATTTGGCCATTATGTCCATGCAAGCTGTCTGAAAGAGCAACTCAAATAGTCCCCTATACCCTTTAGGCCCTGCAATGTTTCCTCTTTAGGTGCTTATCCAATTCCCCTTTGAAAACCTGATTGAATCTACCCCCAGCCTCCACCACACTTTCAGGCATTGCATTCCAGATCATAACCACTCACTGCATAAAAAAAGCTCTTCCGCACGTCATCATTACGCCACTTGCCTTAAATAGGTGTCCACCAATGAAACACTTTCTCCACAATTATTCTGTCGATACTCCTCCTAATTATGAGCACCTCTATCAAATCTCCTCTCAACCTTCTCTTAGTTGAACAACCAGTAGACACTGAGAGTTAATTCCCCTGGCTGGGCAATCTATAACGGGGGTCCCAAGAACAGCCCTGACTGTGTTCAATGGCAGAGCAGGATTGAGACTCTATGGTCTTCTCCTGTCCCAATTGTAGACAGTTAAAATGGCTAACTCCCGATTTAGAATGGCTAACTCCCGATTTAAAATGGCGAACGGCAAAGGCTGATGGGAAAGTCAGCCAACAGGACACAAACAAGCAGCTGCAGGTTGGCTGTGTATTTACCTCTGGAAAGGCCAGACAAGATCGATACCGGCAACCATCAGCATAACAAAACACCAGTCATCTGCATATTAATGAGCAATGCCCGGGAACAATGAGCAACATTTAGACACACAAAGCCAAACCAGACTCTTCGGCGCCAGCAGAAGCCTACACAAAAGGAGGTGAACGAGCACCTCAAGACCTCCCATCGATCAGGGAACCGCTCCAGCATTGGAGAAAATCGAACCAAGCGATTGGGACAAAGTCCAATCACTTGGGACCAGGTACAGGGTCCGCCCCGAAAGGCGGGAAGCCCCTGGGGACTATAAGAATCAAGCCCAAGTTCAAATCGCCCTCTGCTTCTCTTCTGGACCGGGTCACTCGGCAACACGAACCAACCCTTGACAGTGACCGGTCCAGCCATCGCTGAAATCCAGTAAGTCTTACTTCAACGCTCGCTACGAGATAGGCGCTCCTAGCTACCAATCTGTACCAACTTCGAATCCCGCAGGCTCAGAACCCGAACGAAAGGCCATTTGTTTCCCTGACCTGGTGGGCCAGTTCCAAGTTAAGTATTGGCCTGTTAGTCGTAGAAGTAGCTTAGACGTAGAATTTATACATGAGTAGTGATTGCTGTGTATAATAAATGTGCTTTGATTTAAATCTTACTAAGCGGTGTGTTGGATTATTGATCATTACTCGGACTTGAACCACGTGGCGGTATCAGAAAGATACCTGGCGACTCAAAAGCAAAGGTGATAAAACAGAGCAATTAAACTAAGGCAAAAGTTAGCAACACTATTTCTTATAACCTTTGGTCACATGGATAGACTGGAACCTAAGTCCCTCATCCCTGGAATCATTCTCTCAAATCCTCACAAACGCCTTCACATCCTTGCTGAAATGCAGTGCACAGAAGTGGACACAGTACTTCAATTGAATTTAAATCAGTGTTTCATAAAAGCTCATCATAACTTCCTTACTTATATAAGACATTCATAAATAAATCCAATAGATAATTCAGCAAAAACCTATTTCCTTAAAGAGTAATGAAAACATGGCTCTTGCTACAAGGAGTAGTTGAGGTAAATATTAGAGCTGTATTGAAGACGAAGCTAGGTAACTACATGATGGAGAAAGGAATAAAGGGTGGGGTTATATGAGGTAGAATGGGAGGAGGTTTATGTGGAGCATAAAAATTGGCATAGACTGTTGCCTGGCCTGTTTCCATCTTTCTTCAGGTCTGATGAAAGGCCAACTCAACCTGAAACATTGACTCTGTTTCTCTCCACCACGCTGCCTGACCTGCTGAGTATTTGCAGCATTTTAAGTTTTTTAAAAAGATATTTCATTCCAAATGTAAACAATAACAAAGCCACATTCCAACAGAGTTAAGTTTGTAAAATTTCCCCCTTTTAATCCCTTCCCTCCCCACCTTCCCGCGACAAACGGCTTCTCAAATATCGTCATGAACAGCCTCCACCGTACCTCAAAGCCTTCTTCCGACCCCCTTACGTCAAACTTCATCTTTTCCAACCAGAGAAACCCGAACAGGTCACCCAGCCAGGCCGCAACCCCCCCGGTGGTGAATCTGACCTCCAGTTTAATAATCCGTCGCTGGGTAATAAGAGAGGCGGAGGCCACGACATCGGCTCCCTTCCCCTCCAGCAGCTCCAGCACCTCCGACACCCCAAAGATCATCACCATGAGGTCCGGCTTCACCTTGGCCCCCACTTCCTCAATAAGGTCCCAAACACCGCCTCCCCCAGAAGCTCTTCAACTTCTCGCAACCCCAGAGCATGTGAACTCTATTTGCCCACCGCACCCCCACACTTCTCATATCCCTCCGTTACCCCCGGGAAGAACCCACTCACCCAGGTCCGAGTCATGCGTACCGTGGGCACCATTTTAAACTGAATCAAGCTCATTCCAGCACAGGAGGAATTCCAACTCAATCTATACGTTTGCGGATGATACGACTGTGATGGGTCGTATCTCAAACAACGACGAATCAGACTACAGTAGGGAGGTGGATCACTTGGTTGCACGTTGTACCGAAAACAACCTCTCTCTAAATGTTGGAAAGACCAAGGAACTGATCATCGACTTCAAGAAGCGCAGCACGACACACACTCCCGTCTGCATCAATGGCTCCGAAGTGGAGATGGTCGACAGCTTTAAGTTCCTGGGGGTCACCATCACCAACAGTCTGTCCTGGTCCACTCACGTTGATGCAACAGTCAAAATAGCACAACAACGTCTCTATTTCCTACGGAAGCTAAATAAATTTGGCATGTCTGCATCGACTCTCACAAACTTCTACAGATGTGCGATAGAGAGCATCCTATCCGGCTGCATCACAGCCTGGTATGGCAACTGCTCGGTCCAAGATCGCAAGAAACTGCAGTGTGGTGAACTCAGCCCAACGCATCACACAAGCTTGCCATCCTCCCATTGATTTTGTATAAACCTCCCGCTGCCTCAGGAAGGCAGACAGCATTATCAGAGACCCCTCCCACCCAGGCATTGCCCTCTTCCAGGCTCTTCCATCAGGCAGAAGGTACAGAAGTCTGAAGACCCGCACATCCAGACACAGGAACAGCTTCTTCCCCACAGCTGCTAGACTCCTCAACGACTCCCCCTCGGACTGATCTGTTCCATGTAAGAACACTATTCACGATACCCTATGCTGCTCTTGCTCATGTATTTGCTTTGTTTGGCCTTGTTCCGCACTGTAACCAATCACTGTTTGTCGATGTACCATTTGTCAATGTTCTCTGTCGATTATTCTTTTTTGTCTACTATGTACGTACTGTGTACGTTCCCTTGACCGCAGAAAAATATTTTTCACTGCACTTCAGTACATGCGACTATAAATCAAATCAAATCAGGAAGTTGAATTCATTCGCTGCTGCACCTCACACCAGAGACGCTTTTTAAAATTTGTATTACAGGTTCCCTAAAATGGACACAGGAATCTGCAGACACTTTTAATTTCAGAATCTGCCCATAAAAACAAGTAGTTTCCTCTCATTGCCCAGGCAACCTGGATTAATTATGAGCTGACTAAAACCTAACTTTCAAGTATTTAAACAGCCTTTCAGCTATCAAAAAGAACAGAACTTGAAAATTTACAGATACACATTTGAGTTTTTTTTTTTAAAACTTACTTTGTCCACACAATCGTCAAAGAAAGCCAGACTTGCATCCTTGTCACTCACGAAGGTACATTCCTCAATGAATCGAATAAACATCTGTGTTTTAGTCATTAGTGAGTAAAACTTCTGGTGAGAACGGTCCCGGCTCTTCAGAAAACCTATAAAGATTAATATGAAGTTGTCATGTGAGTGTCCCTCCAAGAAAGGTTTTGTTTTATCACATGGCTTGTAGCACGGCTTCAGTGATGTCATTTGTGGGTGGATCTGGGCTGTGGCTGTCAGGTGAGAGGGGGTTTAGTGTTTTGGTTTCATTTCCGGTTTGTTCGTTTGGACTGCAGAAGAAGCAGTGAACTGTTAAACTGCAGGAAGTTTCCCCTGTTTTTATTTTAAAGCTGTTCCGGGAACTGAAAGCACATTGGATGTGGCAAACTGCCTCGGTAACTTTAAAGATAGAGTTGTTTTCCAGAGGGAGTTTTGAATCTGCTGGATGGAAACTGGACCAGAATCTCAGGGAAAGGACCAGTCCCATTCAAGTGAGATTACTCCTATCATTGAATCCAGTATTGGCATCCCAAATGTACCGTGACAGAAAGAAACTTGTGTATAGCAGTTAGCCTTGAAATTTTCAAATGTTTTTCCAAGGAATTTGTTCGGACAACGGGTTATGATGGCCGAATAAGTCAAATTCTATTGTACGTTTTGTAATTCTATTTTTCTGGGAAGCCAGTGGCCTTGGTTACATTAAACAAGGGATCACCTTGCCATATAAGTTTAGCACAGTTGTTTCTGACCCAGGTATCTCACTCTCAAACTGAATGCTAAATTCTACCATGTATTGGTCACTGTTTCCGAGGGGATCATTTACTCTGGAGAGATTAACTTGCCTCATTACACATTACCATATCTAAAAATGTCTGACCCCTGGTTGGACCCACAACATATTCTTCTAGGAAACTGTCCCGAATACACTCTATCAATTGTTCCTCACGGCTACGTGCAGCACAGTAGCATAGTGGTTCGGGCAGCACGGTAGCACAGTGGTTAACACAGTTGCTTCACGGTCCAGGGTCCCAGAGTTGATTCCCGGCTGGATCACTATCTGTGCGGAGTCTGCACGTTCTCCCCGTGTCTGCGTGGGTTTCCTCCGGGTGCTCCGGTTTCCTCCGACAGTCCAAAGATGTGCGGGTTAGGTGGATTGGCCACGCTAAATTGTCCTTAATGTCCCAAAAATGTGATGTGGGGGTTGCGGGGATAGGGTAGATACGTGGGCTTCAGTAGGGTGCTCTTTCTAAGGGCTGGTGTAGACTCGATGGGCCGTATGGCCTCCTTCTGCACTGTAAATTCTATGATTCTACCCCAGCCAATTTGATTTTCCCAATCCACAAGATTAATGTACTTAATTTTAATTTTTTGCTCTTGCACGTTTTCTATCTTGCACTAACAAAGCTACCCCACCACCCTTTCCTTATTAAATTACGATATTAGTCAAAATGTGTAATTATTTGTAACCACCTTGAAGATCAAACAGCGAACTTGCATCTGTTGCTTTCTCAGACGGAGCTTCTGTGATGGGGAGAAGGTAAGTTCTGTAACCTTTCAGAATGGAAGCCATGAATCGGAGGAAAGCTTCTTGTATCTCCATTTCCAGCACGTGCATCCTCTTACCAAAGTTCAAATCATGATCATTCATTGACAACTCCATTAAAGCTTCCTCTCTGGGTCTTTGATTCACTGGAAGAGAATAAATGTAGTTTTACATTTAAACGATTGTTATAAATGCATTGTAGTGGACAAGTGAGTTAGTTTTGAAGCTCTTTTCAAAGTATTTTTGAAGTTCTTTTTGAAACAATAAACTTCAATTTGGAGGTTTTGTTTTTCAATTCCTCCCCAACCACAGGGCCTGACTCATGGTGGTGTTCACAGGAGCCTCTCTAGTTACTTTCCAAATAGCCATTGTTCATTTCTAAGCTTCAATATTAGTGTTGGCAGATTACTTGACTGTGGAAGAAATTATAAATGTCTTTTATTGGGTTTTTGAACAAAGTATATTTGCCATTATGTACACAGAATATGATATATAAAAAGGGCACACACAAACTTATCACAAAAAACAGGGAAAAAAAGTAATAATAAAAAAGAAATAAAAAATCAAATAACGGAACTGGTAAGGTATTATACACCAGCTCACAGCAACAACTCTGTACACTTGGCAAAATTATTTACAACACGGAAGTCGGCATCTGTTTGTGTGTGTGGGAGGGGGGGGTTAGGTGTTTCCCCCCTCCCCCCCGGCCCCCCCCCCCCCCCCCTCTCTCTCGGTCTATCTCTACCTCTCATGCTTTGGCTACTCTCCCCTGTTTCTTGGCTACCTGGCTATTCTTCTGCTTGTTCGTTGGCCACAAACAGGTCCCGGAACAATTGGGTGAATGGATCCCACGTTCTGTGGAAGCCGTCGTCTGACCCTCGGATGGCAAATTTGATTTGCTCCATTTGGAGAGATTCCGAGAGGTCGGACAGCCAGTCTGCAGCTTTGGGTGGTGCTGCTGACCGCCAGCCGAACAGGATTCTGCGGCGGGCGATCAGGGAGGCAAAGGCAAGGGCGTCCGCCCTCCTCCCCAGGAATAGATCTGGCTGGTCTGATACCCCGAAGACCGCCACTTTCGGAGCTGAGAGGCCTGCCTAGTGGACACCCATTTCCTTTTCCCTCTTGTCCCAACATCGTGGGCCGAAGGGCCTGTTCTGTGCTGTATTTTCTATGTTCTATGTTCTATGTCCCTTGAGCAGTGGTGTGACCACCTCTCTAAGCCTGCCATCCACGCAGCACTCAGCCTCACAGATGCGCCACATTGTCTCCAGCTGCTGCTCAAGCTCCGATACCCGGAGCTCCACTTTCTGTAGCTGGGAACACGTCCCACACATGTGGTCGTCTAGGACACTGGGAGGGTCCAAGACTCCCTACGTGTGACAGGCAACAAGAAGGAACGTTTTGAAAGGATGAACAAATTTCAACACTGCACAGACTAAAATATACTTACTCTCTGCCAGCTGCTCATAAATGTTGCTCAAAGAGTTGATCAGATTTTTACAAGCTTTCTTTGGAAGTATTTTCCACGTAAGGCTTTTTCTATCATCAATTCTGAAAAAACAATCTTATTTTAAAACATATCTTGAGTTCAAATATGCAGCAAATGCATTTAAAAAAAAAAAACACACAATTGCAACGTAGTTTTTACTACCAGCAAAAAATAAATTGCAATCTAAGTACCCTGTGTAACTGATAACAAAAACAGATACTGCTTCAAACTGGGGTGGCACCGTGGCACAGCTGAGTCACAGCGCCAAGGACCTGGGTTTGATTTCGGCTTTGGGTGACTGTCTGTGTGGAGTTTGCATTTTGTCCTCATGCCGGCGTGGGTTTCCTCCGAGTGCTCCGGTTTCCTCCCACAGTCCAGAGATGTGCAGGTGAGGTGTGGTTATGAGGATAGAGCGGGGGAGTGGGCCTGGGTGGGGTGCTCTTTTAGAGGGTTGGTGCAGAATCGAGGGGACAAATGGCCTCCTTCTGCACTGTAGGAATTCTGTGGTTCCAAATTGCAAACCAATATACATGTTGGTGAATCAGTCATTAGCTTGATATTCGATCATCATTTAATATTGACAGGTATTTCTGGCTTCATGTATTAATGTGGAGTTTTAGCCAACAACACTGACAGAGACCACTACCAGTATCATTTATGTACTTTGTAAGCAAGTAAATCAAAGCCTGGAATAAAGAAAAGGTCACCTTTCTGTGAAATTAAGCTGGTCAACAACGTGATCAACTAGGGGCAGTAATAATGATTATTTTAGACAAGCAATGACAGGTGTCACGCTGTAAGGACAAATGTTTGATTGTGGAGATGCTACAGTGCCACTCATGAGAGGATAGATTACATCATTAAAGCTTGCATAGGCATTTCCATTATAAATGCAAACACAGGAATGTATAAAGGAAAGAAAAAATAAGGACTGAATATCTGACTAAAATGGTGACTGGTTTATGTCTGCACACCCAGGCCCAATTATCCCCAGCCTCACCACAAGGCCAGGTGAGGTCTCGACTCCCGAATTTCCTTACCACAGGAGGTCATCTAATTAATGCTTAAGAGTTCACCTTATTGTGAGACACAGTTATTAAAAATGCGGACAATTTATTTTTGATGCACTTCCTTTTACAGCTCATTTGCTTCTCATGGGCACATTTTGTATTTTAATTGTAATCAAAATCTTACTGAGAGATGGTGTTTGTGTCCAAATCCACACAGCTTACATCACTTGGAGGATCATATAGGTCAAAGTAGCGAGAGTCAACCCCTACGATGAAAGGACAAGGGGCACTGAGAACGTCTGCCAGAGCCAACGGGCATAGAGGAATGTATGGACATGGCCAATGGAATGGAAATATCATCTGCATAGAAAAGAGTCACAACAAAATCAACATGCTTGCTGATAAAAGTTTAATTGTTTTCCCTTAAAGACTGTAAAGGTGCCTCACAAGCTCAGCTAAGGCTAAATCATTACCAAGTGTCTCAATATTTATTCAGCATTCCCACAACCTGTTTAAAACCATCCAAAGTCTTACAATTTTTGAAATCTATAAATCGTACAATTTTTGTTTCTGGAAGTATACCCTTGTGCTAGAAATTTTATTTTATTAGCAGAAATATAAAGAGGGAAATCTTATGCTTCTTGGCGAAATTTTTTCCGAGATTGTCAAGTACTAATTTTATCAATTGGTCGAAAGAATCAACACATCTAAGGACAAGGTTAGAATTGCTCACTATGTCCAGTAATTCCATTCAACAATAATTCCTCAAATTTGCTAATACACTTTATGTGTTGACAAGTAGAGACTATATAATGACTACAGTATAGTAACTTTTTGACCTATATAAAGCAGGTTAGACTTCATTTATAACAAAGAACATACAGTGCAGAAGGAGGCCATTCGGCCCATCGAGTCTGCACTGACCCACTTAAGCCCTCACTTCCACCCTATTCCCGTAACCCAATAACCCCACCTAACCTTTTTGGTCACTAAGGACAATTTATCATGGCCAATCCACCTAACCTGCACATCCTTGGACTGTGGGAGGAAACTGGAGCACCCGGAGGGAACCCACGCAGACACAGGGAGAACGTGCAGACTCCGCACAGACAGTGACCCAGCGGGGAATCGACCTGGGACCCTGGCACTGTGAAGACACAGTGCTAACCACTGTGCTACCGTGCTGCCCAAATTATAATTTGAAGGCAGTAAGAAAAACCAGCTGCCACTGCAGCAAGCAACTGCACATTACAAGCCTTTAGAGTTCATTCATGGTTTGAAAGCTTTTTCCACATTGTAGGTGATCGCTCTTGACTTTTATGATAGCTCAGATATCATGACCTCAGCTGGGACTTGCAGCCTGTACAAAGTTGCATGACTCAAAGAGGCCTATCTCACCAATAGCAAGGACCATTACAAACCAGGCAATGCTGCTGACACTTAAATTAATCCTTCATCCTAATGCCAGGAATCTGAAATCTGTTGCAGCTGCACCTCAACATTCCTTATGGATTCTGTAGCCAAACCCAAAGACTAACTTTTCTCTTCCACCTTCTGCATGGAACATTTTTTACAATACACTCTAATAGTTCAAAACTCAATCCTTTGCAGGTGTAAAAAAAAAACTGTTCAAAGTGGATGGCTGAAGATATTTCTATGTCTCCAGATATTCCTCCTCCCTATCTCATCAGAAAAATCACCATGACCTGTTCTTCCAATTCCACAAGACATTGGTCCTCTTACAGTTGACTTTCATTACAGCTTGCTCCACCACTTAATGTACAAAATCCTAATTATGGCTTTCACACCAATACATCAATCACTTAAAGCAATCCTTGAACAATATTTTCCATTTTTTATTCCCTTGTATGGCTCCCAGGAGCCAGTGTTATGAAGAGGGAGCAGTTACTGTCGCTTTCTATATTGCTGGGGTTTCGAATTTCGTAATGTTGCACTTCATATATATCCTTTCGACTTAAAAGATTAAATGTCGCCATCACGCCATGATTTTTTTTTTTCATGCCTTTAAAAATAGCACTGTTGGGTTTTAAAACAATATGTTTCTTCAAGCAATGATTTTCTGGCAACTTCATCACAGGCCAACTGAAAGGAAATACTGAAGCTGACTGCCCAACTGAGCTAACATCAATTGAGAAAACCCAGGGGTGCTTCACTGGTATTATCACAACCTTGTGTGTGTTAATTCTGCTGTTTTGCATTGTCAGGCTCAGCAATTTCACCCTGCCAGTTCCCACAATCTTATGGACTTTAGAATTTGTTGATTCAACCAACTTCCCAAGTAAGTTCAAAGGAAAGAAATCTGACATTTGCATAATTGCTTGTAAAAGAGAGTCGATGTTGTCAACATATATCCGAATACTTTGAGTTTCCATGGACTACACAGAAAGCCAAATTCATGGGCGGGATTCTCCGGTCTCCGATGGCAAAATCACGTTGGGCGATCGGCCGGAGAATCCACACTGGCGCCGAAATCGGGGGGCGGCGCCGCTTTTGCAAATCTCCGCCGCCTCCAAAACGATGGGCTCTCGGAGTATGCCGCACGCCGCACAGACAGCCTCAGGACGTTACTTGAGGCCCTCCCCTCCGCTGCTCCGCCCTCGACGGGCCGAGTTCCCGACGGTGTGGGTCTCTCGTGCTATTTCTGCCCGGGATCTCGGCATGGCGGCTGCGGACTGAGTCCAGGGCAGGGGGCGCTGGGGACACTGGTGGGGGGTGGTCAGGGGATGGAGATCCTGGCCAAAAGAGGGGCTCTATTTGGCAGGCCGGGTCCACGCACAGCCGGAGCCATGTTGCACGGCGCGGCCACGGACCCGATAATTCTCCGGTCGTCTCCGCAGCTAAAGTCGGGGGTTCTATGCTGCGTGCCTGCTAGCCCCCCACCAGGCGGAGGATCGGTGGCCGTTTGGCGCCGATTTTCCAGACGGAAAACACCACCGTTCCCACGCCGGCGTCAGGACATAGTCTCCAAATCAGAGAATCCAGCCCAAAATCTTTTCAGCAGCTTATAAATTGCGCTTGTTTCGGTTTATTCCCACCATCTCCAATGAATGCATATCAGGTATGAGAAAACCTAATTACTTCCTGCTAACCATGGTAGGCAGCTAGATTTCACAACTGTTGCAAATAGTCCAATTTCTTCAGTGGGTAGTTCACATCAACTGTTCCAACACTTTTCGCACTGTTGTGATCACACAAGATCTACATCAAAATCTTTAGATACTCGAGGGAAATAATGGGCGCGATTCTCCTAAAATCTCGAAGTGGTGGCGAGCGGTAATTGCCGCGATCTTCCTGCCGTTTGGCCCAGCAAGGCCGGCAACAAAATTCAAAGTTAATTGGTCCACTTAACAAGGCCTCACCGGCCTGTCGCCACAAATGACGACTCACCAGCTGATTCGCTAGGACTGCGCTCGCCAGCCCCAGGAGGGATGTCCTGTTCCCCGAAGGGCACGGAGGGTGAGCCACAAGGCAGCAGTACTGCCTGGGATGAGGTGGCGGCAGCCGTCAGCTCGGGGAGTGTGACCAGGAGGACTGGCCTCCAGTGCTGGGAAAAGGTTATAGCCGCGGCACAGCTGTCATCTCCACCCTCCCCCAGCGCAGAGACACGCCCCTCGGTGGGAAACGTTAGTGGTCAGGCTTCCGGGGCACAGTCTGAGCACCACACTGCTGCTGATGTACATCAGGTGGAGGCAGGAATCCCCGGGCAAGGCAGCAGTCGGAGGGCTGCTGGATCCCAGGACCCAGCTGGGTTCCAGCCTGATGCTGAGCCTGTGGTACAGGGTTACCCAGAGCTGATGGAGACGATAGGGAGTGACCGGGACATTCAGAGGGAGATGTCAGCGTCATTCCAGCAGGTCCATAGCCGCTTGGAGGAGTCCCAGAGGCTATGGGCGTGGGAGGTGTCGCCGGCAATGAGTGGCACAGAGGCCAACACTGCTCGGGTGGCAACCGCAGTGGAGAGCCTGGTGCACAACGTCGGCACGTCACAGTCAGAAACACAAACAGAAACGGGTAGGAACAACTCCTCACGGGTGCAGTTGTAAAGGCCAAATAAAGGTGAGCAGCAACAGGGACCCAAAGGTCCTGGATGGCGATTGTTAGTCTGTGAATTAGATAGGTGATCAGGTGGTGAGGGTCAGAGTGCTAGAGCAAACCTCAATATTCTACGAGAAAACCAACAAGGATATCACTCTCAATAACCACACAGTGATTCGCAGCAAGATGCTTGTCCTGTTGGACTGGGTTAATTGGTTTGATACTTTGATGACTGCTATAACAATTCTATTTGCTAATTGCCAAATCATAATCAATTTTTCAAAACGGATCCTAATTTACACAAGGATTTTGTGTTTTGCAAATTCCACTTCTTAACATTCATTGTAAATCCACATGAGTTTGAATTTACAGGCTAATATTCTGGTTGGGTTGATTCAGTTAGAGTGGAATTAAATGTCACTAGTTTCAAGAAGGGAGAAAACCACACACAAAAACATCAATGAAACTCCAGCTTTGCAAATCTCCCAGGGCTCCCAGAAAGAATCTATCAAAAGGCTCAGCTTGATACTCACAGAAACAAGTGCTTCAGCCACACTCGTCAATACAGCTGGTCGGAGAGAGTGAATCAGAATCTTGTGTTCAGTTACCGCATATAGCAGCAGACTTATTGCTTTCTCTGGGCCCAGATTCTGCAGCAAAGTAGTGAAACTACCACCACTGAAAGGGAAAGGACAGACCGTCAGAACTTAGTGAAGTAATACACTAGTCACTTTTCACTTCAATTAAAATTTAGATTTCTGGAGGCCCAAATTTATGTCCCGTGCTGCCTTCTTTTCATTTCGTTCACTCCGCAAAGTCCAGCAGGTTTGTTTCGAATCACTAGCTTTCGGAGTGCAGCTCCTTCCCAGCTAGTAATTCAAAACAAACCTGTTGGGACTTTAACCTGGTGTTGTAAGACTTCTTACTGTGCTCACCCCAGTCCAACGCCGGCATCTCCACATCCTGTCTCTCTGTAGCACAGTCATTTAAACCAGGAGAATGTGACACCAGAGAGCTCGTGAATTTGGGTGTTTGAAAGATAAAAGTTATAGCAAGATGTGCCACATGTAGATGATCAATAAATTTAATTTCAAGAAACATTCAAAGAACATCAATCCACTTTGAGTAAGCATTGAGTACAGTGTCCAAGACAGTTGCAATAATCCCCCAAATTCCAATTTTATTCAGTGGCTGTGGCCCCATGTGTTTAAAGTTTTTAAAAGGAATAAATACTGGAGGGAATACCAAGAAATTTCACTTTATTGCTCATATAACAGTCTACCTAGCTTTGTTGTAATTAATCCTTTCAATTTGTCAACGTTTTCCAACACTTTCACAATTTACTGTATGAAATGCAGCTGTCAATTGTGCTTAAAGTGACATTGAACCTCATTCAATATAGTCCATCAATTTAGCTAATCATTTAAAATTGCAATCCAAGTCCAAGGGGTATTCTCACTGCAGTACGTGGCACCAAAGGGGTACCCTTACTGCAGTATGTGGCACCAAGGGGTAGCCTCACTGTAGTACGTGGCACCAAGGGGGTACCCTTACTGCAGTATGTGGCACCGAGGGGTATCCTCACTGCAGTATGTGGCACCAAGGGGGTACCCTTACTGCAGTATGTGGCACCGAGGGGTATCCTCACTGCAGTATGTGGCACCGAGGGGTATCCTCACTGCAGTATGTGGCACCAAGGGGTATTCTCACTGTAGTACATGACACCAAGTGGTATGTGTACGTGACACCAAAGTATTCTCACTGCAGTACGTGACACTAAGGGGTATCATCACTAGTACGTGACACCAAGGGGTATCCTCACTGCAGTACGTGACACTAAGGGGTATCCTCACTGCAGTACGTGACACCAAGGGGTATGTGTACGTGACACCAAAGTATTCTCACTGCAGTACGTGACACTAAGGGGTATCATCACTAGTACGTGGCACCAAGGGGTATCTTCACTGCAGTACGTGACACCAAGTGGTATTCTCACTGCAGTACGTGACACCAAGGGGTATCCTCACTGCAGTACGTGACACCAAGGGGTATTCTCACTGCAGTACGTGACACCAAGGGGTATCCTCACTGTAGTACGTGACACCAAGGGGTATCCTCACTGCAGTACGTGACACCAAGGGGTATTCTCACTGCAGTATGTGGCACCAAGGGGTATCCTCACTGCAGTACGTGACACCAAGGGGTATCCTCACTGCAGTACGTGACACCAAGGGGTATTCTCACTGCAGTACGTGACACCAAGGGGTATTCTCACTGCAGTACGTGACACCAAGGGGTATTCTCACTGCAGTACGTGACACCAAGGGGTATTCTCACTGCAGTACGTGACACCAAGGGGTATTCTCACTGCAGTACGTGACACCAAGGGGTATTCTCACTGCAGTACGTGACACCAAGGGGTATCCTCACTGCAGTACGTGGCACCAAGGGGTATCCTCACTGCAGTACGTGACACCAAGGGGTATCCTCACTCTAGTACGTGGCACCAAGGGGTATCCTCACTGCAGTACGTGACACCAAGGGGTATCCTCACTGTAGTACGTGGCACCAAGGGGTATCCTCACTGCAGTATGTGGCACCAAGGGGTATCCTCACTGCACTATGTGACACCAAGGGGTATTCTCACTGCAGTATGTGACACCAAGGGGTATTCTCACTGTAGTACGTGACACCAAGGGGTATCCTCACTGCAGTATGTGACACCAAGTGGTATCCTCACTGCACTATGTGACACCAAGGGGTATCCTCACTGCAGTATGTGACACCAAGTGGTATCCTCACTGCACTATGTGACACCAAGGGGTATTCTCACTGTAGTACGTGACACCAAGGGGTATTCTCACTGCAGTACGTGACACCAAGGGGTATCCTCACTGTAGTACGTGGCACCATGGGTTGCCACCTTTGACCAAGAGTCATCCAGACTCGAAACGTTAGCTCCCTCCTCTCTCCACCTGCTGTAATTGTCTGGTATTTTCTGTTTTTGTGTTAATTAAATCTGAGCTTTTAAACACTTACCTCAGTGGCAGTGGTGATGATACAGGCTGGCAAAGCATCAGGGAATCATGTGGTGATTGCTGTAACAAAAATAACAAGCCTGACATTCAGCAGCTCCCAGTGGTCCCAGCAGAAGCTGCATTGAGAAGCATCTCTCTCTACTCAATCACAGAAATCTCATATGTGCAGAAGGTCACGTCTACACCAGCTTGACCTCTGGTGGCAGCCATGGAGTGAGTGGTCGCACATTTGGTGGCTCTGCTCAAGGTGGGTTTTGTTGGTCCTTCCCCACCCGTATGGGGGTTTCTTTGAGGGTAAAATGTGTGTGAATGCCCCGGGAAGGTAATGCTTCTCTGGTGACTGGAGCAGAGTACGAAAAGTGCCATGATAAAGAGGCAGCAGCTGGAGCAGGAAGGTTTTTGTGATGTGCCACAGGTGAAGATGGCGGAGAGCAAGTGGGGGGCAGTGCTGCCGCCCAGTAGTCGACGGAGCAGTTGGGGTTTGTGTGGGCGGAGAAGGCCCCGCATGTGCAGCGGACATTTCTGGAATGGGAGTGCGGAGGGGGGGTTACCGAATATGGTGAATTATTATTGGGCGGCAAATATTGCAATGGTGAGGAAATGGGCTGTGGAGGAAAGGTCGGTCTGGGAGTGGGTGGAGGCGGCGCCGTGTAGGGGAACGAGTTTGAGAGCTTTGTTGGTGGCTTCGTGCTCCCTTCCTCCATATCAGAGCCTCCCCTCAGTGCCCCCGCTCCCAAAAGTACCCCCACCCTCAGCAACAGCCTACCCCCGGCCCCTCCCTCTGCCACAGCGCCCCCTTTTGGGGCAAAAGGAATACGGGGGAGGCAGGATCCGGATACTGAACTTGATGATCAGCCGTGATCACAATGAATGGCGAAGCAGGCTCGAACGGCCGAATGGCCTCCTCCTGTTTCTATTTCCTAAGCGGCAAGTGGGAGTTGGGCAGTGATTATGCCCCCACCCTCCACAACAACGCCCCTCCCTCCACAACAACGCCCCTCCCTCCACAACGCCCCTCCCTCCACAACAACGCCACTCCCTCCACAACAAAGCCCCTCCCCCACAGCAACGCCCCTCCCTCCACAACAACGCCCCTCCCTCCACAACGCCGCCCCTCCCTCCGCAACAACGCCTCTCCCCCACAACGCCTCTCCCCCCACAACGCCCTACCCTCCACAACGCACCACCCTCCACAACGCACCACCCTCCCCCACAGCAACGCCCCTCCCCCACAGCAACGCCCCTCCCCCACAGCAACGCCCCTCCCCCACAGCAACGCCCCTCCCTCCACAGCAACGCCCCTCCCTCCACAACGCCTCTCCCTCCACAACGCCTCTCCCTCCACAACAATGCCCCTCCCCCACAGCAACGCCCCTCCCCCACAGCAACGCCCCTCCCCCACAGCAACGCCCCTCCCTCCACCGCAACGCCCCTCCCTCCACCGCAACGCCCCTCCCTCCACAACAATGCTCCTCCCTCCACAACAACGCCCCTCCCTCCACAACAACGCCCCTCCCTCCACAACAATGCTCCTCCCTCCACAACAACGCCCCTCCCCACAACGCCCCTCCCCCACAACAACGCCCTTCCCTCCACAACGCACCACCCTGCACAACAATGCCCCTCCCCCCACAGCAACGCCCCTCCCTCCACAGCAACGCCCCTCCCTCCACAACAACACCTCTCCCCCACAACGCCCCTCCCTCCACAACAACGCTCCTCCCTCCACAACAACGCTCCTCCCTCCACAACGCCCCTCCCTCCACAACAACGCCTCTCCCCCACAACAATGCACCTCCCTCCACAACGCTCCTCCCTCCACAACGCCCCTCCCTCCACAACGCCCCTCCCCCACAACGCCCCCCACCCCACAGCAATGCCCCTCCCCCCACAGCAACGCCCCTCCCCCCACAGCAACGCCCCTCCCCCCACAGCAACGCCCCTCCCCCACAACGCCCCTCCCTCCACAACAACGCCCCTCCCTCCACAGCAACACCCCTCCCCCACAACAATGCCCCTCCCTCCACTGCAACGCCCCTCCCTCCACAACAACGCCCCTCCCCCAACAACAACGCCCCTCCCTCCACAACAACACCCCTCCCTCCACAACGTCCCTCCCT
Organism: Scyliorhinus torazame; assembly: GCF_047496885.1. Lineage (NCBI taxonomy): Eukaryota > Metazoa > Chordata > Chondrichthyes > Carcharhiniformes > Scyliorhinidae > Scyliorhinus > Scyliorhinus torazame. The sequence goes on from NC_092718.1 coordinate 5,763,682, forward strand.
CCACAACAACGCCTCTCCCACACAACAATGCACCTCCCTCCACAACGCTCCTCCCTCCACAACGCCCCTCCCTCCACAACAACGCCCCTCCCCCACAACGCCCCTCCCCCACAACAACGCCCCTCCCCAACAACGCCCCTCCCCCACAACAACGCCCCCTCCCTCCAGATCACAGCTCCACCCCCTCCGCAAACACGGCACCACCCCATACGCTAACTGTACTCTTGTCACTGCCACAGATCTCCACTCACTGAATTCTCAACGCTGTTACAGCCAATCTGCTCTCTGAACATGTGCTGCTCTTCCAGACACTCCTTCGAAGATTTGACTCTTTTATTTCAAGTTTTATTGATTTCGTCAACTTGATTCTCTCAAACTAATATATTTCAGGATATGTTTTGGTTAATTTATCAAATGGCAACATGCTCCTGCTGTTAGCTAAACAGAGGACATCCCATAGCATTTTACTGAAAAGCAATCATGCAAATAGACACGTACCTGCACAAGAATCCTTGGTCTTTGAGGAGAAGGAAATGGAACATTATGCATGAAATGACAGATGTGCCTGCAAAATAGAAGTTATAAGGGAGCATATTGAATATATGGAGAAAACATTGGAACATTGGTCCTCACCATGGTCTTTTCACAACAACAAATCGTAGATTATCATAGAATTTACAGTGCAGAAGGAGGCCATTCGGCCCATCGAGACTGCACCGGCTCTTGGAAAGAGCACCCTACCCAAGGTCAACACCTGCACCCTACCCCCATAACCCAGTAACCCCACCCAACACTAAGGGCAATTTTGGACACTAAGGGCAATTTATCATGGCCAATCCACCTAACCTGCCCATCTTTGGACTGTGGGAGGGCACCCGGAGGAAACTCACACACACACGGGGAGGATGTGCAGACTCCGCACAGACAGTGACCCAAGCCGGAATCGAACCTGGGACCCTGGAGCTGGGAAGCAATTGTGCTATCCACAATGCTACCGTGCTGCCCCATAAATCTATCCTGCTGAATTATTTTGTGTCTTTCTTTCATAAGTCTCTCCAAAAAACATTGCTGGCTGCATTAAACTCAACATCTAAGTTTATGTAGAATTTTTAAAACTTCAGGAAAAGGGTTCCATATACAAGTGTTTGCCAATGCATTAAATCAGATTAAAGACTAAATTAAGAAGCTTTTCCTGAAGTACTATCTGAAGCTGCTTTCACACATACCTATACTCAGCTGACAGTGAAGTGAGGAGTATAACACGAGTACAGCTCACGATTTGTCACAGCTAAGGAGGATGTAGGGAGCAATAAAGTGACTGATAAAAAAAAGCTTTTTTCACAAACTCCCTGCCCATCCAGACATAGTTGATGAGGCAGATCTTCACTCCATTCACAACTCCAGCATATAACTGCTGGGATGTGCTCCACATTACTGCACCTTTTGTATGGGAGTAGCAATTTCCAGAAACTGTGCTTAATCAAACACAGACTTTCACACCAATGATATTTCAACACACTGGCAGCAGGGGTAGGAAAATATTAAGAAATGGAAAATGCATTAATTATTCTGGAAATTATGTACAATGTGTGACACAATTACTTTGATGCAATTTTAACATAAATAACTCACAGCCTTTCCTTTATTATGGAAATGGGAGGATAGGACCATAAACAATGCAGGGTTCCAGGTTGGACCATTCCCTCTAACCACCCTCCCTACCCCATTAATCCCGAGTGATTTGACTACAGCTGGGGTGCAATAATAGCCCAGAGATTGGAATGACTCTGCAATGCAAGGGGAATGTGTGAAAAACAATCTTGCCCATTTAATCAGTCCCCATCTCCTGTGAAGGCACTAACCCTCACTGGTTTATAGATTTCATCAGCACCCTCTACTACTTTACCCAATTGGCCTTTATTCTCACTTGACCGTACATTTAGACAGTGACCACAGCTGGCTACCTGGCATGGGGCACCAGATCCCACCTGCTTCTCATCTGAGATTACTCATCTGCAGCGATCAGGGCTGGAGCTCTGACCAACTGCTCTGGAAAGTCATTACTATGGCCCAACGGAGTGAATTTATCCATCAGGAATCACACCCAGGACCATGCGATGCCGACTGTCAGTTCTAGCAGATTCAGGCAGGAGCCATCTTTTACAGGACGCTTACTTCTCAATAGGTAGTGCGTGAGGTCCAGAGATTGAATAGCGGTATAAAAATGTGAGAAATTTTCGAAAAGCTTCAAAGAATGGCCAGTGCGAGAGAAGACAGATGCATTTGCTGGTGTGAACTGTTTTCGAGAGGATGGGTCTGCGGTCGGCAGCACTGACCAGCCCTAATTGTGACCGCTGCTTGTCAGTTAGCTTCTCTTGAGGAAGAGGTTCATAGAACTGAATAGCTGCACCATAAACCTAGAAACAAATAACAAGGGCATTTTAACCATCATATTGCACAGCAACACTCAGTGGTAATTACCAATTTGGTTAATTATGGTGATAAAGCAGAAACAATTCCATTAAACAATTACAAGTATAAATGTGAAATCACTCTGGGTGGGCCCAGCACTGCATCCTACAATTTATAAATTAGAACTCGGGGAGAAAAATTTGCCTTGCTTTTAATTTCTATCTGGCACTTACCATACAATGATGTTAAAGGTGCTGAGTTTGGAAATATCAAACGAGATCTGGGTTGTCTCCTGGACTACTTTTGATTGCCTACAGGGGTCAGAGTGGAAAGTTCCAGGTTTATTTCCCTGGTGTTTGCTCTTGCAGAGAGCTAGCACAGACATGGCAGGCCAAATGGCCTCCTTTGGTGATGTAACCACTCTATGATTGGTCTGGATTATATCTATGTGTTTGACTGCCTCTCCCAGGACATTACAGGGCTCCTAGATGGGATGGGATGGGCTGGGGAGTGCATACATTGAGACACAAGACATCCCAGACGTGTGGGAAAAGCTGTTTAGACCAGTGAGTTCCTGTCAGTCATTGCTCCATGTCTGTCTGACCACCCTGCATTGGCAAAGAAGTCCATTCTGTCAATGATGATTGTTCCGACCACTTTGTGGATTTATTAAATTTATTTCCACAATTTGCCTTCATGGGATTTGAACTCATAACCTCAAAACTGCTCACCTATTGCCAGGTTATTGCTCGCCTTTAACTGAACAAGAAATGTTCGATAGCTTATGCTCCAAGGTAACAAAATTGATAAAGGAAAATAAAAGATTATTTTGTAATTAATTTATAATTTCAGCTTTTATAGTTCATAAGGATTATGAATATTCAAATTGCAACTTATGGAATATTGTGTACAGTTGTGTTAAAATCAGGTGTTTGAGACCATATTACAGGTAGACGTATACACGAGTAATATTTTTGAAGGTTGAAATTCTTTCACACCAAGGCCGGAGAGCGTGCGCAATGTGATCAGTGCCATTTTGAAGCAGCCTCTGCTGCTCCCCTAGACGCTCTGCCACTCGCCATACTCTCGACGAACTCTCCCACTCGCCGCTCCCTTTCCCAACTCTCCCCATGCCGCTCCCTTTCCAACTCTCCCACTCGCCGCTCCCTTTCCCAACTCTCCCCATGCCGCTCCCTTTCCAACTCTCCCACTCGCCGCTCCCTTGCCCAACTCTCCCACTCGCCGCTCACTTTCCCAACTCTCCCCATGTCACTCCCTTTCCAACTCTCCCACTCGCCGCTCCCTTTCCCAACTCTCCCACTCGCCACTCCCTTTCCCAACTCTCCCCATGCCACTCCCTTTCCCAACTCTCCCACTCGCCACACTGTCGCCCAACTCTCCCACTCGCCACTCCCTTTCCCAACTCTCCCACTCGCCGCTCCCTTTCCCAACTCTCCCCATGCCACTCCCTTTCCCAACTCTCCCACTCGCCATAATTTCGCCCAACTCTCCCACTCGCAACTCCCTTTCCCAACTCTCCCACTCGCCGCTCCCTTTCCCAACTCTCCCCATGCCGCTCCCTTTCCCAACTCTCCCACTCGCCGCTCCCTTTCCCAACTCTCCCCATGCCACTCCCTTTCCCAACTCTCCCACTCGCCCCTCCCTTTCCCAACTCTCCCCATGCCACTCCCTTTCCCAACTCTCCCACTCGCCGCTCCCTTTCCCAACTCTCCCACTTGCCGCTCCCTTTCACAACTCTCCCTCTCGCTGCTCCCTTTCCCAACTCTCCCTCTCGCCGCTCCCTTTCCCAATTCTCCCACTCGCCGCTCCCTTTCCCCAACTCTCCCACTCGCCGCTCCCTTTCCCAACTCTCCCCATGCCACTCCCGTTCCCAACTCTCCCACTCGCTGCTCCCTTTCCCAACTCTCCCACTCGCCTCTCCCTTTCCCAACTCTCCCAATGCCGCTCCCTTTCCAACTCTCCCACTCGCCGCTCCCTTTCCCAACTCTCCCCGTGCCACTCCCTTTCCCAACTCTCCCCATGTCACTCCCTTTCCCAACTCCTCCCCATGCCGCTCCCTTTCCAACTCTCCCACTCGCCGCTCCCTTTCCCAACTCTCCCCATGTCACTCCCTTTCCCAACTCTCCCCATGTCACTCCCTTTCCCAACTCTCCCCATGTCACTCCCTTTCCCAACTCTCCCACTCGCCGCTCCCTTTCCCAACTCTCCCTGTGCCACTCCCTTTCCCAACTCTCCCCATGTCACTCCCTTTCCCAACTCCTCCCCATGCCGCTCCCTTTCCAACTCTCCCCGTGTCACTCCCTTTCCCAACTCTCCCACTCGACGCTCCCTTTCCCAACTCTCCCTGTGCCACTCCCTTTCCCAACTCTCCCCATGTCACTCCCTTTCCCAACTCTCCCACTCGCCGCTCACTTTCCCAACTCTCCCACTCGCCACTCCCTTTCCCAACTATCCCCGTGCTGCTCCCTTTCCCAACTCTCCCACTCGCCGCTCCCTTTCGCAACTCTCCCACTCGCCGCTCCCTTTCGCAACTCTCCCACTCGCCGCTCCCTTTCCCAACTCTCCCACTCGCCGCTCCCTTTCCCAACTCTCCCCGTGCCACTCCCTTTGCCAACTCTCCGACTCACCGCTCCCTTTCCCAACTCTCCCACTCGCCGCTCACTTTCCCAACTCTCCCACTCGCCGCTCCCTTTCCCAACTCTCCCCATGCCACTCCCTTTCCCAACTCTCCCCGTGCCACTCCCTTTCCCAACTCTCCCCATGCCACTCCCTTTCCCAACTCTCCCTATGTCACTCCCTTTCCCAACTCTCCCACTCGCCGCTCCCTTTCCCAACTCTCCCCATGCCTCTCCCTTTCCCAACTCTCCCACTCGCCGCTCCCTTTCCCAACTCTCCCACTCGCCGCTCCCTTTCCCAACTCTCCCCATGCCACTCCCTTTCCCATCTCTCCCTCTCGCCGTTCCCTTTCCCAACTCTCCCCATGCCTCTCCCTTTCCCAACTCTCCCACTCGCCGCTCCCTTTCCCAACTCTCCCTCTCGCCGCTCCCTTTCCCATCTCTCCCTCTCGCCGCTCCCTTTTCCAACTCTCCCAATGCCACTCCCTTTCCCAACTCTCCCACTCGCCGCTCCCTTTCCTAACTCTCCTCATGCCTCTTCCTTTCCCAACTCTCCCCGTGCTGCTCCCTTCCCCAACTCTCTCCGCGCCACACCCTTGTCCAACTCGCCCACTCGCCGCTCCCTTTCCCAACTCTCCCCATGCCACACCCTTTCCCAACTCTCCCACGCCCCGCTCCCTTGCCCAACTCTCCCACTCGCCGTTCCCTTTCCCAACTCTCCCCATGCCACTCCCTTTCCCAACTCTCCCATTCGCCGCTCCCTTTCCCAACTCTCCCACTTGCCGTTCCCTTTCCCAACTTTCCCCGTGCCACATCCTTGTCCCACTCGCCGCTCCCTTGCCTAACTCTCCCCGTGCCCCACTCTTACCCAACTCTCCCCGTGACACACCCTTGCCCAACTCTCCCACTCGTCGCTCCCTTGCCCAGCTCTCCCACTCAAGATTTTTTGCCTAACAAGTCAGCTGTTGACTTTTATAGAAGATCGACTATTACTCTAGCACATATTGTAAATTAGTGAATGTCTTATACTATGAAGCTATATCCATTAAAAATATTTTTAAAATCTGTTATCAAAGAAAACCAATATAAGCAAACACTGCATTGTGAGACACATTAATTACCAGGCTTGCCATGAATATACCTTTGTTGCACAAGCTGCTGTAAGCACAAACGTAGAAAAGACAGGGAGTGGATATTTGGTATTACAAGGCCAACACTCAATGGCTGTTCCCATTGGCAAACAAAAGAGAGGTACTGATGCAGGCAATGGAAATGATGCATTATCTTCCTCTGGATATCTACATATCAAACCTGCAGAGACAAGGCAAGAGATAAAAATGAAAGTATCTGAAATATAACCATTCACATCTCTGTACCATGACTGTTCTGAGCCCAGAATCTGCATTTCAGACTATTTATAACGAAGATTGTCATGCCAGTGCCTGATAGGCTGAATGATCTCTTTTGCAGGGTAAGGGTCCTGTGATTCTGTGTAGGAAAGGGGATATTACATTTTTTTAAACTATTCCTTTTAAAATGGACCCCAATGAACTGTACGATGGCTGCCAAAGAGTCACCTGATGTTTGCAACTTCAAAGAACAAGCTTTGTGGAAAGTTCCAAATTGGCTTTTTATGGGCAAGGGTCTCCCTTAAATGGGTATGCCTAAACAGCACTCTTCTGTGGAATTTCACACCTGCCCTTGGCAAGGTTTACTCCAAGACACAAGGACAATAACTCTTAGACTCTGGGTCTGCCTCGTAACAAAGGAGAGTTATCAAGACTGAGGATCCACAATGAAGTGCTAAATACAAGTATCTGCCTTCTATTGTATATCAATACCTTTTGATCATATGACTGAAACCCTGTCATGATTATGAAAGACCACCATTCACCTTCCATTGGATTTGTTAAAGGAAGGTCTTGGCTCACAAATTTATTGAATTCTTTGAGGAAGTGACAAGAAGGTTTGATGAAGGTAGTGCCGTGGATGTGGTGTGCATGGATTTCAGCAAATGCTTGACAAGATCCCACATGGCAGATTGATGAAAAAAGTAAACACTCTTGGGATACAGGGTAATGTGGCAAACTGAATAAAAGTTGGCTTAGTTACAGGAGACAAAGGGTAATGGTCGATGGATACCCTTGCAAATGGAAAGTTATTTCAAGTGGTGTTCCACAGGGCATGGCGTTGGAATCCTTATTGTTGTGTTGTATTATCGATGTGGACGTGAATGTGGGGACACGATCGGGAAATTTGCTGATGACACAAAGATTGGCCGAGTAGTGGATAGTGTAGAGGATGGCTACAACCTCCAAAATGATATAGATGGGTTGGTGGAGTGGGCAGCAAAGTGGCAGATGGATTTTAACACAGAGAAGTGTGAAGTTATGCATTTAGGGAGTACACAATAAATGGGAATAAACGTTAGCACAGTGGTTAGCACTGTTGCTTCACAGCTCCAGAGTCGATTCCGGCTTAGGTCACTGTCTGTACGGAGTCTGCTCATTCTCGTGTCTGCGTGGGTTTCCTCCGGGTGCTCCAGTTTCCTCCCACATGTCCGGAAAGATGGGCTTGTGAGGTGAATTGGACATTCTGCTACCCCCTGAAAGAACCCACTCATTCTCGCCCGAGTCATATGCACCCTGTGCACCACCTTAAACTGTATCAGGCTCATCCTTGCACAAGAGGAGGTCCCGTTTACCCTTCGCAGTGCCTCACTCCATACTCCCCAATTGATCTCCATTCCCAACTCCGCTTCCCATTTCTCCTTGATCTTCACCACCCGCTCCCCCAGCCACTTATATATATCCCCAATTCTTCCCCCCCTTCCACATCCGGAAGCAGCAGTCGCTCCAGCAGGGTGTATCCCGGCAGTCTCGGAAACCCCTTCCAGACCTTTCGTGCAAAGTCCCTAACCTGTAGATACCTGAACTCACTCCCCCTCGGCAGCTCTACCCTCTCCCTTAGCTCCTCCAGACTGGCGAACCATTCCTCCAAATACAAATCCCTCACCTTGTCCAGCCCCACTTCCCTCCACCTCCTGTATACACTATCCATCCCCCCCGGCCCAAACCCATGATTCTCGCACAGCGGCGTTAGCACCGACATCCCTTCCACCCTAAAATGCCTCCTCAGCTGATTCCATATCTTCACCGTGGACTGCACCACTGGTCTCCCTGAATACCTACTCGGAGCCATTGGCAACGCTGCCGTCACCATAGCCCTCAAACTAGACCCCTGACAAGATTCCTCCTCCATCCTAACCCACTCTACCCCTTCTCCTTCCCACCACCGCCGCACCTTGTCCACATTCGCCGCCCAATAATAATGAAGCAAGTTTGGCAACGCCAACCCCCACCCCTGCTGCCACTGCCTCTGTAGCCGGGTCCTCCCCACCCTCAGTACCTTCCCCACCCGTACAAAGTCAGAGAAGATTGTGTCCACTTTCCGAAAAAAGGCCTTTGGTATAAAGATAGGGAGAGCCTGAAAGATAAACAAGAACCTCAGCAGAATATTCATTTTCACCACTTGGACCCTCCCCGTCAACGTTAAGTGCAGTGTATCCCACCTCTTAAGATCCTCCCTGGCCTCTCCACCAGCTTTAAGTTCCACTTATGGAGCCCCGTCCATTCCCTCACTACCTGAATCCCCAAGTACCTAAACCTATCCCTCGCTACCGTAAATGGCATCCCCCCGAAATTAGCCCGCTGTGCCAGCTCATTCACCGGGAATACCTCGCTTTTCCCTACATTCAGCTTGTGTCCCGAGAACCCTCCAAACCTCCCCAACAGGCCCATAGTCCTTCCCATACTCTCCAACGGATCCGAAACATACAGCAAGAGATCATCGGCATAGAGTGACACCCGATGCTCCCTCTGTCCTCTCATTATCCCCTGCCACTCTGCCGATCCCGAGAGCCATCGCCAATGGCTCTACAGCCAGCGAAAACAGCGTCGGCAACAGCGGGCACCCCTGCCTCGTACCCCTGTGTAAGTCAAAGCTTCATGAGCTCATATCATTTGTCCTCACCCTCGCTCTTGGTGCCACATACAGCAACCGCACTCATGCCACAAATCTCGGCCCAAACCCAAACCTTCCCAAAACTTCGAACAAGTACCGCCACTCCACCCGATCAAATGCTTTCTCCGCGTCCATGGACACCACCACCTCCGGTACCAGAGCTCTTGACGGATTCATCACCACATTCAACAGCCGTCTTATATTACTCGCGAGCTGCCTGCCCTTCACGAAGCCTGTTTGATCTTCTGTAACCACTCCCGGGACACAATCCTCCAACTTCCCCGCCAACAGCTTAGCAAATACTTTCACATCCGTGTTCAATACTGATATGGGTCTATACGACCTACATTCCACCGGAACCTTCCCTTTTTGTGGATTAGTGTGATTACTGCCTGCTTCATCGTCCCCGGCAACTCTCCCTTCTCCAGTGCTTCATTAAACGCCCCAACAGATGTGGTGCCAGGTCCGCCGCAAATTCCTTATAAAATTCCGCCGGGTACCCATCCGGCCCAGGGGCCTTCCCTGACTTCATACCCCTGATACTATCCAGCACCTCCCTCAGCCCCAGGGGCTCCTCCAACACCTGCCTCTTTGCTTCCTCCACCTGGGGAAATTCCAGCTCGTCCAGAAACCACCCCATATCCCCCTTCTCTCCTCCTGGGACTGCCTCATAAAGTCCCTAGTAATACTCTCTAAATGCCTCATTTATCTTCCCTGGCTCTGACACCACATCCCCAGCCCCAGTCCGGATCTTCAATATTTCCCTGGACGCAGCCTGCCTCCGCAGCTGGTGCGCCAGCATGCGGCTTGCCTTCTCCCCATACTCGTATTGCACCCCTCTTGCCCGACACAGTTGCCCTACCGCCCTCCCCGTTGTCAGCCTGTCAAATTGCCCCTGCAACATTTCCTCCTCGCCAATCTCTCCACGGTGGGCACCCTCGAATATTCCCTGTCTACCTCCACTACCTCATCACAAAAACCTCCATACGCCAACAACCCCGAGTCAAACCTCCACCCCGGCCTCTGTTCTCGTCCCGTACTGAACCGAATATCCAGCCAGTGGGGTGCATGGTGCGAGATAACTATCCCCGCATACTCTGCCCCCTCCACCCCAACCAAAATCTCCGACTCACTACAAAGTAATCACTCCTCGAATACACCTTATAGACGTGAGAAAAGAAGGAATACTCCCTTCCCCCTGGGTTCTGAAAGCGCCATGGATCCACCAAACCCATCCTCTCCATAAACCCCTCCAGCTCCCTTGCCATTCGTACCCTACCCATCGACCTGGGGCTCTATCTATCCACCCTCGGCTCCAGGACACGATTAAAATCTCCTCCCATGATCAACTGGTACGTGGCCAAATCCGGGATTGCTGCCAACAACCCCCACATAAAACCCACATCATCCCAATTTGGGGCATACACATTTACCAACATTACCAGTGCCCCTTCCAATACCCCACTCACAATCACATATCTCCCACCTGGATCCCTCACCTCCTTCGCACTCACAAATCCCATTTTTTTGCTCATTAGAATCGCCACACCCCTCGATTTCAAATCAAACCACGAGTGAAAAACCTGCCCGACCCACCCCTTCCTTAACGTAACCTAGTCCTTCACACGGAGGTGTGTCTCCTGCAAAAAGACAACCCCCGCTTTCAAGCTCGTGAGGTGCGCGTACACCCGCGACCTTTTAACCGGCCCATTCAGTCCCCGGACGTTCCATGTTACCAACCTTACCGGAGGATAGCGCCTCCAATCCCCTCTACCGTCCGTCATCTTCCCCACTTAACTCCTGCCCCTTTAATTCCACTCTGTACCTATCCCATCCCAGATGCCCCTTTCTTCGCCCTTGACCATGTCATCTCTCACCCCCGCCGCGTCGCAGAAATCCACCCCCCCCCCCCCCCCCCCGCTTTTCCCCTTCTTCCACCCCCACTTCCCCCTTCCCTCCTCCCCCCGGCCACCCCTCTTGGCCTCTCCCCCACCTCACTTCCGTTCACCAGCATAACCTGCTAGCGCGGCTGCCCCTGCCCAAAGGCACATCCTAATGACCCCCCCCCCACACTCCTCAGGTCCAAGAAGAAGGCCTCCCGCTGGCCTTACCCTCCCCCACCCAAACAAGGACTTCTCCTGAACTCCAGGTAGCCTTCTCCAAAAGCAAACAAACAGATGTTAAACACAAACAGTCCCATAAAACAGGAGGGGGGATGGGAACATCCATCCCCACATAAACTTTTCACCCCTACAACTCCTTACAATCTCAACATTGAACAGAACCCGCCGCCCCCACCCCACCACAAAAAAAAGCAAAAATGCCCCAATCCCTACACCCACTTCAACATGCTCCCGCCCATTACATAGTGCCAGCACCCCGGTTCCCAAGCATTGTCCACTCAGTTCTCCCCCAGTTTATGCTCCTTAATGAAATCTTCGGGTGCTTCTGGGGTCTCGAAATAATACTCCCGGCCTCCAAACATCACCCATAATTTCCCCGGGTAGAGCCCCCCAAACCTGATCTGCCGCCGGTACAGCACAGTCTTGGCCTTGTTGAAACCTGCCCGCCGTTTTGCCAACTCGGCTCCGATGTCCTGACAAATCCGGACGTTATTTCCCTCCCAGTCGCAGCTACGCTTCTCCCTGGCCCACCGTAGAATTTTCTCTTTCTCCATAAATTTATGGAGTCTCACGATCACCGCCCGCGGCGGCTCCCCAGCTCTAGGCTTTTGCCTCGGATTCCTCTCGGCTCGGTCCACTTCAGGTGCCTTATCTAGCACCCCTTCTGCCACCAGTCCTGCCAGCATCCTCGAGACGTACCTCGTGGCACTCACACCTTCCACTCCTTCAGGCAGGCCCACTATTCGCAGGTTCTGCCTTCCTGTACCTGGGGCCTTACACCTTGCCCCTCCGTCGCCTGCATGCTGGAAGAGACTGTCTGTGAAGCACGAGACTGCTTCAACTTTCCAGCCAAACCTCTCACTGTTTTCTGCCGGGTCCGGTGATCAGAAGACAGACCATTCCAGGGGTAAAACTACTCCTCTAACATTCACCTACGCCTTTTCATCAAAATTCCACCGGATCTGGGTAAAAAGAGCTCTTTTCTGTGACTTTGAACAGGAACAGCCCTTTATGTGACCAATCACTCCGTGGTCACAAGCAGAAGTCCTTTCACAGTAATTTCATTGCAGTGTTAATGTAAGCCTACCTGTGACACTAATAAAGATTATTATATTATTATTATACTAAGAAGAGTGAGAAATCTTGGTGTACAAGTACACAGGTCCCTAAAAGCAGCAGTTAAGTAGACAAGGTTGTAAAGAAAGCATATGGAATGCTCTCCTTCATTGGCAGAGGTATAGAATATAAAAGTTAGGATATAAAGTTGAATTTGTATGAAACGCTGGTGAGGCCACAACTGGAGTATTGTGTGCAGTTCTGGTCGCCACATTACAGGAAGGACGTTATTGCTCTGGAGAGAGTGCAGAGGAGGTTTACAAGCATGTTGCCAGGGCTAGAAAAGTGTGGCTACGAGGAGAGATTGGATAGGTTGGGGTTATTTTCCTTGGAACGAAGGAGGTTGAGGGATGACTTGGTTGAAGTGTACAAAATTATGAGGGGAAGAGGTAGAGTGGACAGGATAAAATTATTTCCCTTGGCAGAAAATTGTAGAACCAGAGGACATAGATTCAAGATAAGTGGCAGAAGGTGTAGAGGGGACATAAGGAAGAACCTTTTTACGCAGAGGGTAGTGGGAGTCTGGAATTCGCTGCCTATGTCGGTGGTGGAGGCAGAGACCTTAAACTCTTTTATAAAATACCTGGATCTGCACCTTAAGTGCTGTACGAACACGCACGAACAGATTCAAAAACAGCTTCTTCCCCACCGTTACCAGACTCCTAAATGACCCTCTTATGGACTGACCTTATTAACACTACACTCCTGTATGCTTCACCCGATGCCGGTGTCTATGTATTGACATTGTGTACCTTGTGTTGCCCTATTATGTATTTTCTTTTCATGTACTCAATGATCTGTTTGAGCTGCTCGCAGAAAAATGCTTTTCACTGTGCCTCAGTACACGTGACAATAAACAAATCCAATCCAGTAAGATACAGGGCATGGGCCGTGTGCAGGAAGGTGGGATTAGAAAGGGCAACTGGGTGTCCTCGGGCTGGCATGGACAAGACGGGCCGGATGGCCTCCTTCAATACTGTAACTTCTCTATGGTATCAGTGATCATGTGATCGAAGCTATCCTAAAAACTGAGGGGCCAGGCAGTCTGCAGAACATCAGCAACAACATCACAGCTGCACAGAGAGGCTCTCATCTTGCCTTTTCGAGGAGAAACGCTCAGGCATAAATTCTTTGAAAAGCCCCCTCCAACCTGTTCTGAACAGCTTCCCGTTCGCCTGTCAGAAATTGGACCTCTAGTTACAACAGCCATCCGGGCCTGACTACATCACCTGTTGAATAGTCTTTACTTCAAAAGGAACTCTGCAGTTGATCCAGGTTTGACCCCAGCTGTCTGAACTTGCCTGAATTTCGATTCCAGATTGGGAAAAACATCCCCTTCACTGGACTCTCGAAAATCTGTGAACTGCTAGCTATTCTATTTGGTTTTAATATTCATAGAAGTGCACTTCTTTACTTTAATTGTGATCTTTCTGGGCTGTATGAATAAACAATAATCACTGTTTAAGTCTATGAAAGTCTGCTGCTGGTGACTTTTAAATTGATTGCACAGTAAGAGGGGTTTGGGAACACACATCAACCTGATTAAAATTAAAACTACACTAATTATGGACAAACGGGGAATGGAATTTGGGACTTTCAGTGTCTCTCTCCCCAATCCTTAATATGATCCTTTCATGGAATCCAGGATGTCCATTAAATAACAGATGATCTAAACACAGAAAAATATTTGGAGCAGTGCCTCATTAGAGCACTCAACCACTTCTCAGCTCAGCGATTGTAAATTTCCCTCAGCAATGGAAAATAAAAGCTAGCTTCCAATTGGACGGGAAACTATGAACCATTCAAGACAATCAGTTTGTGGACATGCCAAAAAATAATTGCACATAAAAGAATATTTTCAATATGTTTAAAAAGAGTTAAAGGAGAAATGAATACTTTCCCCAGACTAGTTTAAAGCCTTTAGACAAGTTCTGTACATCACAAAATTTTCTAAAAGTCATTTGGTAATACAGAACATTTTGTCGAAGCTTTTCATCTTGCACTCATCAGGACAATCGGGGAAACAACAACTTTATACTGTATGTGAAAAGAGTGCTTATTGGTTGATAAAGGGGTTTCTGACTGGTAGAGGCATTGCCACAGAGAATACACCAGTTCATGGAGACTGACAGTTAACTGCCAAGCATTGTTTCAAAATTTTAAACCAATCAGCTTGACTCTGATTGGTCACAGCATTGCTCCAAAGCATGAACCAGTGAATGGCTGTCACTTACTTTGTTTAGCTGAAACAGACTCAACATGTGTACATGTTCTTTCTGTCTGCAAAGAGCAGGGGCGTGTACATTAATATATGTAGGTTCCAGTACACACAAATGTGTCACACTGCAAACCGGACTGACGATACTAAACTTTTTGTGAATGTCACTTTTAGCGTGCAAATGATGTCCAATCACAGAATTGCAACTAATGTTGACATTGTTTTGAGTTTTGCAAGCACAGGCTGCATGAGCATGGTTTGTATCTTGCCTGTTGAGAACAATGCTGTTTGAAACATGCTGTTTGATACGATCCGCCAGTCTTTGGGATGTGTGGCCTACATACCTGGCATCACACTGGCACTGAAATTCATATACCACATTCCTCATTTGTGTGATAGGACATCTTTCTGGCTTGATGGCAGCATCCTGTTAGCAATGGATACTACTTGTGCTTTTCTAAAATTAATTCAAGGATGAGTATTTATTGTGTCCCTAATTGCTGGTAGTTATTAGCCATTCTTAATTGCCCATCCCTAAATGAGTGGCTTGCCAGGCCATTTCAGACGGCAGTTAAGAGTCAGCCACATTATTGGATTACTAGTCCAGTTAAAGTACCGCTCTTCCCACCCCCCCACCCAGTAGCATCATAGCATGAGTTTGTGCCATTTGCTTCTCATCTAAACTTGATGCACCAAAGGCAGCCTGGGGTTAACGGCTACCCTGATTTCGCCCAAATTCATGAACTTGCCCGAGGCCGTCATTTTCAGCCCTGAAAAGTGTCCAGTCTACCTCAGATTACCCTAGAAGGGCAAGGTATGTAAAAGTTTGAGCAACAGGTGAAGCTAGCTGTTTCAGGGTACTACTATGCAGTAACAACATGAGTGGTATTTTCCGCTGACTGGATACAGTGGCAAAGCTAAGGCATTCTATCACACAAATAAGGAATGTGGTGTTTGAATTTCAGTGCCAGTGTGATGCTTGGTCTGAAGGCCATACGTCCCAAAGACTGGCGGAATGTACCAAACAGCATGTCCCTCCCACTATTCTCAATGGGCAAAGTACAATGTTGGTGTCCAAAGAGACTTGGGTGTGTTTGTACAAAGAATGAAGAAAGTTAAGCAAATGGCCTGTCAGCCTTTATTGCAAGGGGATTAGAGTACGATATTAAAAAAGTCTTGTTGCAGTTTTATAGGGTTTTGTTAAGACTGCATCTGGAGTACTGGTGCAGAAAAGATATACCTCGATTGGAGGTAGGACAGTAAAGGTTGGCCCTGGGATGAGAGGGGCTGTCCTATGATGACGGCTGAGTAAATTGGGTTTGTGTTCACTGGAGTTTAGAAAAGAGTCGCTTTCACTGAAACCTACCAAATTCTGGGGAGCTTGAAACGGTGGACTCTGAGCGATCATTTCTGCTCACCAGGGTATCTGGAATATGGGGGCACAGACTCAGGATAAGGGGCTGATCATATAGCAATGAGATGAGGAAGGATTTCTTCCCCAAAGGGTTGTGAATCTTTAGAACTCTCTACCCCAGAGGGTTGTGAATGATCCATCAAGGCTGTGATAGACAGATCTGTGGTCTCTCGGGGAATTAAGGGATATGGGGAGTGGGTGGGAAAATGGAGTTGAAGTCCAAGATCAGTTGGGATAATATTGAATGGCGGAGTGGGCCCGATGGGCCGTGAGGTCCACACCTGTTCCAATTTCTTATGTTCTTATGCCTCATCCACCACTAACATGTAACAAATCTCCATGTCAGCACCAATCTCCGGTGCGACAGTCTCACTTTCTAAACCAAATACACAAACTTAGTGATCTGGAATCGGGGCAGCACGGTAGCAGTGGTTAGCACAGTTGCTTCACAGCTCCAGGGCCCCAGGTTCGATTCCCTGCTGGGTCACTGTCTGTGTGGAGTCTGCACGTTCTTCCCGTGCCTGCGTGGGTTTCCGCCGGGTGCTCCGGTTTCCTCCCAGAGTCCAAAGATGTGCCGGTTCGGTGGATTGGCCATGATAAATTGCCCTTAGTGTCCAAAAAGGTTAGGTGGGGTTCTGGGTTACAGGGATGGGGTAGAGGAGTGGGTTTAGGTAGGGTGCTCTTTCCAAGGGCTGGTGCAGACTCGATGGGCCTAAAAGCCTCCTTCTGCACTGTAAATTCTATGATTCTATGAAGTTTCATCCTTGTCGAAAGGTTATCCAACCAGATCTCATTTTGGGCACAGCACTCACCAGCTTTGTATGCTATAGTATTGGTCTTGGCCAAGGACTTTTTGTAGCACAAGTATACAGCTGATCCCCACTGCAACAGAAAACGAAAAACATCATTAAACCGTACACACAAAGTAACATTTACCAGTACTGCAACACAGTTACTGTCGAGAATTGCCAAGGTCGCACAAAAATATATTGGTTTAAACTGATTTTAATGCAATGCAACAAATTTGTAGGCATTTTGAAAAAAAATATGTTTTCATAGTCATTGGGACTTTGCAAGAGCATACCTAGATAACCCCACCATCATTCACAAAAATGTGTTTGTGGAATGTTAATAGCAAATAATGAATCCTAGAAAAACAGTAAATAGTTCTTTGCTACAGATGATTGTCCGGGTCACTTGGGCATTGCCAGTTCTTGCAGATCAGAAAGGAACATGCGCAGTTGGAGAAACAAACAAGGAAATACTGAAGATGGAGAGGCAATCACAATAATGTTACTTGTAACCTGAAAAGATACTGAGTAGTTAATATTCTGGTTCAGCAAAGAAGGAATAACTTGCTCCAAGATTGGATACAAGCAAGGTGTTCCTGCCAAATACAAGTAGTCATCAGCCATTCAAAAGTTTTCTTTAATTTAGGAATAAATCCAAAAACTCCACAAAACAGAATTAGTTATCAGACGTGGCATCCACAAGTCCATCGAAGTGATTGAAAGTCCATGATTGACAGATGAAATATGCGGGGGGGGCCTGGCAATTATTCACTTCCCAAAGAATAAAACAAACTAAAAATACCTGATAATGACAGAGTTAAAATAGAAATGTGGGCCACTGCTCAGAAAAGACGAGGAACCCAGTGATGACCCCAATTTGTATGCACCGTGGCGACACGGGATTCACATCTTTTAAAACGGCCCAAATTCATCATTAATCGCTCTATGGGAGCTTTCACATCGGCTCAATTCTTGGCAAGGTCAGCAATAAGTCGATGCAATGCTGACACATTCGGTACCAAGCTACGGTCATTTTACTCTGCTACATGTGCGATATAACAAAGTGAAATGAAATGAAAATGAAATGAAAATCGCTTATTGTCACAGGTAGGCTTCAAATGAAGTTACTGTGAAAAGCCCCTAGTCGCCACAGTCCGGCACCTGTTCGGGGAGGCTGGTACGGGAATTGGACCGTGCTGCTGGTCTGCATTGGTCTGCTTTAAAAAACAGCTCTTTAGCCCTGTGCTAAACCAGCCCCTGGTAACAAGCCCTAATCTTAAAATTAGATTGTCTTACCATTATGAAAATTTGCCAGCAGTTGTAATTGGTGATACAACACTGACTGGATTACTACAATCTCCTGTTTAACACTTGTTAAATTACTGCAGGACAACATCCTTAGAATCTGGAATGTCATGGGAGCACAACTCAAGGTTAAACAAGAGAACAGATGTAAGTATTAAATACCACTGAATTGTGCAGCTCTGAATCAACAAGTGCCCACTTGAAATTAAACTCCAGACTGTTGGCCAGTATATAGATTTGGAAATTAATAGTGCCAGTCAATAATTATGCTTCACAATTCGCTTCATTGGCTTTACTCAGTGATTTAGCTCGAAAGCTCCAATTAAATGAAAATGTGCGGCAACATTCATCAATTAACAATTTGCAAAATAGAAGCTGAAAAATGATTCCAACTAACCATGCTAAGGAATGGAATGTTAATTCTCTAATCCTTTGGGGCAGTCCTACATTGCAGGAGGCCATTCAGCCCATCGAGTCTGCACTGACCCTCTGAAAGAGCACCTTACCTAGACCTACTCCCCCGACCTAACCTGCACATCTTTGGATGTGTTGGATTCTCCAATACGCACCCAGAAACATGCATTAATGTTGATGTACCAGATCACTTTCCTTCAAATAAAATCATCTTTACAACATTCTTTATATTGGAGCATCAACGTCAGCCTTTGTTTAACATACTGGTGTCACCTTCAATTCATTACTCGAATCTTGTATTCAAATTTTCTTGCACAATACTCTAAACACATCATCTCAAGCAGCTCCCATCCCAACCACAACGCCTGACACATTCTTCGGTCCTGCCCAGTGCCGTGCGCGGCGTGGTTCAGTGACCTGATAAATACATAGATAGATAGAAGATAGGAGCAGGAGGAGGCCTTTTGGCCCTTCGAGCCTGCTCCGCCATTCATCACCATCATGGCTGATCATCCAACTCAATAGCCTAATCCTGCTTTCTCCCCATAGCCTTTGATCCCATTCTTGACAAGTGCTGTATCCAGCCGCCTCTTGAATATATTCAAATTTTTAGCATCAACTACTTCCTGTGGTAATGAATTCCACAGGCTCGCCACTCTTTGTGTGAAGAAATATCTCCTTATCTCTGTCCGAAATGGTTTACCCTGAATCCTCAGACTGTGACCCCTGGTTCTGGACACACCCATTATTGGGAACATCTTCCCTGCATTTACCCTGTCCAGTCCTGTTAGAATTTTATAAGTCTCTATGAGATCCCCCCTCATTCTTCTGAACTCCAGCGAGAACAATCCCAACCTAGTCAATCGCTCCTCATATGACAGTCCTGCCATCCCTGGAATCAGTCTGGTAAACCTTCGCTGCGCTCCCTCGAGAGCAAGAACATCCTTCCTCAGAGAAGGAGACCAAAACTGCCCACAATACTCCAGGTGTGGCCTCACCAAGGCCCTGTATAATTGCAGCAACACATCCCTGCTTCTATACTCGAAACCTCTCGCAATGAAGGCCAACATACCATTAGCCTTCTTTACCGCCTGCTGCACCTGCATGCTTACCTTCAGCGACTGGTGCACAAGGACACCCAGGTCCCGCTGCACACTCCCCTCTCCCAATTTACAACCGTTCAGGTAGTAATCTGCCTTCCTGTTTTTGCTTCCTGATGGAGTTCTTACACTTAGAAAAGATTTAAGTATATCCTGTGCTGAGACGGTTGACGGAGCAGTCCTATCTGAAATGGCAGCTGTCCCCCACTTCAGGGAGCTGGTCACCGTCAGATGTTGGGGGGGGGAGAGATGATTGGAGGGGGGCGTGTTTATGTTCTTTCTGGGTCTGGTTTCGAGGCTGGGAGGGTTGAAACATTGTAATTATTGTTTGAATACGGTTGTGATGGTGTTATGTTTGAAAAACCATACTTCATCATTTTCTTTAAAAGGGAAAGGGAAAGGCATGTTTGACTAATTTATTGGAGTTCTTTAAGGAGGTAACAAGTAACAAGGATTAAGGGAATCCGGTGAACGTGATGCACTTGAATTTCCAGAAGGTATTTGACAAGGTGCCACATGATTTCATAGTGCAGAATAGATTTCATAGTGCAGAAGGAGGCCATTCGGCCCATCGTGTTTGCACCGGCCCTTGGAAAGAGCACCCTACCCAAGCCCACACCTCCACCCTATTCCCGTAACCCCACCCCACCCCACCTTTTGGACACTAAGGGGCAATTTATCATGGCCAACCTTCCTAACAGGCACATCTTTGGACTGTGGGAGGAAACCGGAGCACCCGGAGGAAACCCACGCTGTCACAGGGAGGATGTGCAGACTCCGCACAGGCAGTGACCCAAGCCGGAATCGAACCTGGGACCCTGGAGCTGTGAAGCAACTGTGCTAACCACTGTGCTACCGTGCTGCCCCGTGCTGACTAGGGGATATTCACAGTAACTTCATTGCAGTGTTAATGTACTTGTGGCAATAATGAAGATTATTACTACTATGAGAGGAATTGAACATCAAAGTAAGGATGTTATGCTTCTGTTATCCAGGACATTGGTGTGAGACTACATCTCAAATATCGTGTGCAGTTTCGTTGCCTTATTTAAGGAAAGGTGTAAACGCGTTGGAGACAGTTTAGAGGAGGTTTACTAGATTGCTCTCTGGAATGAGCGGATTGTCTTTTGAGGAAACGTGGACAGACTGGAGTTTAGAAGAGTGAGGGGTGATCGAGCAGAGGGAAGTAGAGCGGAGCTGCTGATTGGCTGTTGCGGGGAAATTTGCATACGTCCGTTGTGGTCACCCTAACTTGAAGGTGTACCTGTGCAAGAGACCCTAACTGTTCAAGTGAAGACAAGCATCCAGCAGAGGGCAGCAGAGCGGAGCTGCTGATGGGCTGTTGCGGGGGAAATTTGCATACGTCCGTTGTGGTCACCCTAACTTGAAGGTGTACCTGTGCAAGAGACCCTAGCTGTTCAAGTGAAGACATGATGCAGAGATGCTGCCACTGGACTGGGGTGAGCACAGCAAGAAGTCCCACAACACCAGGTTAAAGTCCAACAGGTTTGTTTCAAACACGAGCTTTCGGAGCACTGCTCCTTCCTCAGGTGAAGATTCACCTGAGGAAGGAGCAGTGCTCCGAAAGCTAGTGTGTGAAGACAAGCATCCAGCAGAGGGCAGTAGAGCAGAGCTGCTGATTGGCTGTTGCGGCGGAATTATGCATACGTCCGTTGTGGTCACCCTAATTTGAAGGTGGTTTGTGGAGGAGCTGTTGTCAAGTGACACTTAAACCCAAAACACTTCTTCAGTGTTTCCTTCCCTACCCTCTTCTCTAACCAAAAAAAGCCGCTGTAAAGATCAAGAGGAAGGCTCGAGGGCAGGTAGAAGTAGAAAGAAGTTGAACCGTGACGTCACAGCCTGCAGGTAAGGGATTGGCTGGTGACTGGTAAGTAGTTTTTCTTTTATTTTCTCTCAGGTGTTATCGTGCGGGGCGCAGAGGTTGCTGAGTGAGTGCTTGCTGAGAAGGGGAGTGAATAACAGGTAAGCTCTTTCTTTCTTTTTCTTTTTTTATTTGGAGAGGATGGCAGGGAAGGTAGTGCAATGTTCCTCCTGCAGAATGTTTGAGGTGAGGGACGCCGTCAGTGGCCCTGCTGATTTCATCTGTGGGAAGTGCACCCATCTCCAGCTCCTCAGAAACCGCGTTAGGGAACTGGAGCTGGATGAACTTCGGATCATTCGGGAGGCAGAGGTGGTCATAGATAGAAGCTTCAGGGATGTAGTTACTCCGAAGAATAAAGATAGATGGGTGACGGTGAGAGGGGCTGGGAGGAAGCAGTCAGTACAGGGGTCCCCTGTGGTCGTTCCCCTTAGTGACAAGTATACCGCTTTGGATACTGTTGGGGGGGGGGGGAAACGTACCAGGGGTAAGCCATGGGGTACAGGTCTCTGGCACAGAGTCTGTCCCTGTTGTTCAGAAGGGAAGGGGGGGAGAGGAGTAGAGCATTAGTCATTGGAGACTCCATAGTTAGGGGGATAGGAGATTCTGTGGGAACGAGAGAGACTCGCGGTTGGTGCGTTGCCTCCCAGGTGCCAGGGTGCGTGATGTCTCAGATCGTGTTTTCGGGATCCTTAACGGGGCGGGAAAGCAGCCCCAAGTCGTGGTCCACATAGGTACCAACGACATAGGTAGGAAAAGGGATAGGGGTGTAAGGCAGGAATTCAGGGAGTTAGGGTGGAAACTTAGATCTAGGATAAACAGAGTTATTATCTCTGGGTTGTTACCTGTGCCACGTGCTAGTGAGACGAAGAATAGGGAGAGAGAGGAGTTGAATACGTAGCTACAGGGATGGTGCAGGAGGGAGGGTTTCAGATTTCTGGATAATTGGGGCTCATTCTGGGGTCGGTGGGACCTCTACAAACGGGATGGTCTACACCTGGACCAGAGGGGTACCAATATCCTGGGGGGGGGGAAATTTGCTAATGCTCTTCGGGATGGTTTAAACTAGTTCAGCGGGGCCTTGGGAACCTGAATTGTAGCTCCAGTATACAGGAAGTTGAGAGTAGTGAGGTCATGAGTAAGGTTTCAAAGTTGCAGGAGTGTACCGGCAGGCAGGAAGGTGGTTTAAAGTGTGTCTTCTTCAATACCAGGAGCATCCGGAATAAGGTGGGTGAACTTGCGGCATGGGTTGGTACCTGGGACTGTGATGTTGTGGCCATTTCGGAGAAATGGATAGAGTAGGATTGGATTGGATTTGTATATTGTCACGTGTACCGAGGTACAGTGAAAAGTATTTTTCTGCGAGCAGCTCAACAGATCATTAAGTACATGAGAAGAAAAGGGAATAAAAGAAAATACATAATAGGGCAACACAACATATACAGTGTAACTACATAAGCACTGGCATCGGATGAAGCATACAGGGTGTAGTGTTAATGAAGTCAGTCCATAAGAGGGTCATTTAGGAGTCTGGTAACAGTGGGGAAGAGGCTGTTTTTGAGTCTGTTCGTGCGTGTTCTCAGACTTCTGTATCTCCTGCCCGATGGAAGAAGTTGGAAGAGTGAGTAAGCCGGGTGGGAGGGATCTTTGATTATACTGCCCGCTTTCCCCAGGCAGCGGGAGGTGTAGATGAAGTCAATGGATGGGAGGCAGGTTTGTGTGATGGACTGGGCGGTGTTCACGACTCTCTGAAGGGACAGGAATGGTTGTTGCAGGTGCCGGGGTTTAGATATTTCAGTAAGCTCAGGGAAGGTGGTAAAAGAGGGGAGGGGTGGCATTGTTAGTCAAGGACAGTATTACGATGGCAGAAAGGACGTTTGATGAGGACTCGTCTACTGAGGTAGTATGGGCTGAGGTTAGAAACAGGAAAGGAGAGGTCACCCTGTTAGGGGTTTTCTATAGGCCTCCGAAAAGTTCCAGAGATGCAGAGGAAAGGATTGCAAAGATGCTTCAGGATAGGAGCGAAAGTAACAGGGTCGTTGTTATGGGGGACTTTAACTTTCCAAATATTGACTGGAAACGCTATACTTTGAGTACTTTAGATGGGTCTGTTTTTGTTCAATGTGTGCAGGAGGGTTTCCTGACACAGTATGTATACAGACCAACGAGTGGCGAGGCCATATTGGGTTTGGTACTGGGTAATGAACCAGGACAGGTGTTAGATTTGGAGGTAGGTGAGCACTTTGGTGATAGTGACCACAATTCGATTACGTTTACTTTAGTGATGGAAAGAGATAGGTATATACCGCAGGGCAAGAGTTATATCTGGGGGAAAGGCAATTATGATGCGCTGAGGCAAGACTTCGGATGCATCGGATGGAGAGGAAAACTGCAGGGGAGGGGCACAATGGAAATGTGGAGCTTGTTCAAGGAACAGCTACTGCGTGTCCTTGATAAGTATGTACCTGTCAGGCAGGGAGGAAGTGGTCGAGCAAGGGAACCGTGGTTTACTAAAGCAGTCGAAACACTTGACAAGAGGAAGAAGGAGGCTTATGTAAAGATGAGACATGAAGGTTCAGTTAGGGCTCGGGAGTTACAAGTTAGCTCGGAAGGACCTAAAGAGAGAGCTAAGAAGAGCCAGGAGGCGACATGGGAAGTCTTTGGCAGGTAGGATCAAGGATAACCCTAAAGCTTTCTTATAGATATGTCAGGAATAAATGAATGACTAGGGTAAGAGTAGGGCCAGTCAAGGACAGTAGTGGGAAGTTGTGCTTGGAGTCCGAGGAGATAGGAGAGGTGCGAAATGAATATTTTTTGTCAGTATTCACGCAGGAAAAAGACAATGTTGTCGAGGAGAATACTGAGATTCAGGCTACTAGACTAGAAGGGCTTGAGGTCCATAAGGTGGAGGTGTTAGCAATTCTGGAAAGGGTGAACATAGATATGTCCCCTGGGACGGATGGGATTTATCCTAGGATTCTTTGGAAAGCTAGGGAGGAGATTGCTGAGCCTTTGGCTTTGATCTTTAAGTCATCTTTGTCTACAGGAATAGTGCCAGAAGACTGGAGGATAGCAAATGTTGTCCCTTTGTTCAAGAAGGGGAGTAGAGACAAACCCGGTAACTATAGACCAGTGAGCCTTACTTCTGTTGTGGGCAAAATCTTGGAACGGTTTATAAGAGATAGGATGTATAATCACCTGGAAAGGAATAATTTGATTAGAGATAGTCAACACGGTTTTGGGAAGGGTAGGTCGTGCCTCACAAACCTTATTGAGTTCTTTGAGAAGGTGACTAAACAGGTGGATGAGGGTAAAGCAGTTGATGTGGTGTATATGGATTTCAGTAAAGCGTTTGATAAGGTTCCCCACAGTAGGCTACTGCAGAAAATACGGAGGCATGGGATTCAGGGTGATTTAGCAGTTTGGATCAGAAATTTGGCTAGCTGGAAGAAGACAAAGGGTGGTGGTCGATGGGAAATGTTCAGACTGGAGTCCAGTTACTAGTGGTGTACCACAAGGATCTGTTTTGGGGCCACTGCTGTTTGTCATTTTTATAAATGACCTGGAGGAGGGCGTAGAAGGATGGGTGAGTAAATTTGCAGATGGCACTAAAGTCGGTGGAGTTGTGGACAGTGCGGAAGGATGTTACAAGTTACAGAGGGACATAGATAAGCTGCAGCGCTGGGCTGAGAGATGGCAAATGGAGTTTAATGCAGAAAAGTGTGAGGTGATTCATTTTGGAAGGAATAACAGGAAGACAGAGTACTGGGCTAATGGTAAGATTCTTGGCAGTGTGGATGAGCAGAGAGATCTCGGTGTCCATGTACATAGATCCCTGAAAGTTGCCACCCAGGTTGAGAGGGTTGTTAAGAAGGCGTACTGTATGTTAGCTTTTATTGGTAGAGGGATTGAATTTCGGAGACATAAGGTCATGTTGCAGCTGTCCAAAACTCTGGTGCGGCTCCATTTGGAGTATTGCGTGCAATTCTGGTCGCCGCATTATAGGAAGGATGTGGAAGCACTGGAAAGGGTGCAGAGGAGATTTACCAGGATGTTGCCTGGTATGGAGGGAAGATCTTATGAGGAATGGCTGAGGGACTTGAGGCTGTTTTCATTAGAGAGAAGGTTAAGAGGTGACTTAATTGAGGCATACAAGATGATCAGAGGATTGGATAGGGTGGACAGTGAGAGCCTTTTTCCTCGGATGGTGATGTCTAGCACGAGGGGACATAGCTTTAAATTGAGGGGAGATAGATATAAGACAGATGTCAGAGGTAGGTTCTTTACTCAGAGAGTAGTAAGGGCGTGGAATGCCCTGCCTGCAACAGTAGTGGACTCGCCAACACTAAGGGCATTCAAATGGTCATTGGATAGACATATGGACGATAAGGGAATAGTGTAGATGGGCTTTGGAGTGGTTTCACAGGTCGGCGCAACATCGAGGGCCAAAGGGCCTGTACTGCGCCGTAATGTTCTATGTTCTATGAGTAACATTAAGACATTTATGGGTCCACAGGTCACTGAAAGCGGCAACACAGGTGGAGAAGGTAGTCAAGAAGGCAAACGGCATGCTTGCCTTCATTGGCCGGGGCATTGAATATAAGAATTGGCAAGTCATGTTGCAGCTGTCTAGAACCTTAGTTAGGCCACACTTGGAGTATAGTGTTCAATTCTGGTCGCCACACTACCAGAAGGATGTGGAGGCTTCAGAGAGGGTGCAAAAGAGATTTACCAGGATGTTGCCTGGTATGGAGGACATTAGCTATGAGGAGTGGTTGAATAAACTCGGTTTATTCTCACTGGAACGACGGAGGTTGAGGGGCGACCTGATAGAGGTCTACAAAATTATGAGGGGCATAGACAGAGTGGATAGGCAGAGGCTTTTCCTCAGGGTAGAGGGGTGAATTACTAGGGGGCATAGGTTTAAGGTGCGAGGGGCAAGGTTTATAGTAGATGTACGAGGCAAGTTTTTTACACAGAGGGTAATGGGTGCCTGGAACTCGCTGCCGGTGGAGGTGGTGGAAGCAGAGTCGATAGTGACATTTAAGGGGCATCTTGACAAATACATGAATAGGATGGGAATAGAGGGATACGGACCCAGGAAGTGTAGAAGATTTTAGTTTAGACGGGCAGCATGGATGGCACGGGCTTGGAGGGCCGAAGGGTCTGTTCCTGTGCTGTACTTTTCTTTGTTCTTGTTCTTTGTTCGTATTTATAACACGTACTATGTACAAAAGGGTCCTCTCTCTGTTGATCGGTTCCTGTCTGGCTGACCTTATATGCACGCGGTAAGAGCCCTGCAGTTAGCGGGGGAGCTCATACTCCTCGAATCACACGGGGGAAACATTCAAGCCGCCCCGCGTGCTCCACGCAGGTTATTACATAGCAGACACGAAAGAAAGTGGAGTTGCGGCCATAATCACAGCAGCTGTGATCTTACCGAACAGTGGAGCAGGCTCGAGGGGCCAAATAGCCAACTACTGCTCTTAATTCTCATGTTCACATGTATGCTAAAGGGAGAAAAATGCTATCCTTCTAAGATTACTCAGTATTGCTGGACCAATGCAAAAAGTGTAAAGCTTTTAAACTGACTAACAAAAATAACAACTTCACAAGGGATATATATTTCTATAATAGTTTCTATTCATCATAACGTTGTTCGAACACAAGTATTCTGAGCTCTGGTTCGTTTCAGAGATAGTATTATAATTGAGGCCATTATGCTGAGAGGACATAAAACAGACTGTTTTACAATGCAATATGTTACAAAGAGTATAATCTATACAGTACTTGTATCCAACAGTTTCCATTACCCTGGCTTAAAAGTTACCTGAAAGTAGATTGTTGACCTTACCATGCTGCTGTTTAGGTTTTTGTCCACCCTGCAGAAAGTGTGTGGTGCAGTCTCTCCCTTACTCGGGACAATTATACAGATTTCAGTGACGGCCAGGGAATTCTGGGCTATATTTTCGGGTGCCCGACGGTACGTTACGTAGATTCGTTGAGATGAAGTTCCACCGCTGATATTAGCAGGTCGGCCATAAGGTGTGGTTTGAATGATCTGACATCCATGCTTTAGCCTCTCTTTCCATTCATACAAAACACTGGAAAGCAATACAAGCACATCAGCTGCTGCGGACTGATTCTCTCTAATCAGGCAAGCTTCATCCAATCAGCGCTTGAAAAAGATATGGTGCATTTAAGATTACAGAAAATGAGTTGCTTTGTTAATGTTATCATAAATCAAATAGACCGCTCAACATAAGGCATGCTAGAATACATTAATAGTCAGTAGAATATGGCTATAAACTCTTTCAAAGCATATTATGCTAGTCAGAGAAAGTCACATTTTAATACATTAATTCCAGCTTTCTGAAACAGATTTTGTAATTGCAATAATCTGCTTACAAGCAATAAATGCTTGGGAATTTTCCACTAATCACACACTAGTATCTAAGTTATAATGAACAAGGTTGCGTCTGTGGGTGTGTGTGTCTGTTCGAATAGTTTTTAAATTTTTTTTAGGTAACAATTATGAGACGCTGACTGTCTAAAAAAAGAGGATCAGTAAAACTTCAAATGTTGTCTCTCCATTTCTTGTAATGATGACGTTAGATGTATTTATGCACCAGATGCACAAGGAATGACCTGGTATCTAAATGTTTGCACAGCTATCAGGCACACAATAATTCTCTCAGCCATCTGCCCATGAAAGTAGAACAGACTAGTAGCTGATGCATATGAAAGGTTAGAGAAAAGTTGTGACGTACATGTGACTTGACGTTGCACAAGGAAATGGCAAGTAACGATCATGGTGGCGAAGAGTACTTTTGTTTGTGACTTTCAGATAACATGAAGCAAAATGCTTTCCAATCAACATTCCCGACTCTTTATATTGAGTTTCTCAGTTTAAAAAGCTACAATGATCAAATTGGTCCCTTAAACAAAAAGCCAATGCATCATGGGTGTGAGAGTACACTGCTTCACATTTATAACGTCACCCAATTTCAGATTGGTTTTTTCAGATTAAATTTACTGTTGTATTTAGACAATTGCCATTTTCGTCAACCAAAATGTGACTCCAGGATAATTTACAGATCTTTTCATTTGTTGTGTTCAACTAAATAGAAGCCCACTCTGAAAACTGAATGTGATCAATCATGAACCCAAGACAAGCATTTATGATGAATGCAAATAAAAGCAAGTTACTGCAAGTGTTGGAATCGGAAACAAAAACAGAAAATACGGAACGACCGGCGTGATCTCGCGCATGCGCAAAACAGCCGGCGTATTTCCGCGCATGCGCGGGGGTTCCCTTCTCCGCGCCGGCCCCCAGGCAATATGGCGGAGCCCTACAGGGGCCTGGCGTGGAGGAAAGAGGGCCCCCACGGAACCAGCCCACCCGCCAATTGGTAGGCCCCGATCGCGGGCCAGGCCACTGTGAGGCCCCCCCCCCACCCCCCCAGGTCGGATCTTCCCCCCCCCCCCCCCTCGCCCCCCCAGGACGGGCCCCGCACACTTACCTGCCAGGTCCCGCCGTGTGTGAGGTAAGTAATCCACGCCGGCGGGACTGAGCCAAACTCGTCGGCCACTCGGGGCCCGGAGGATCGCCGGGGGGCCGCTGTCAACGGCCCCCGACCGGCGATCCCGTCAGCGCCCAAAAAACGGCGTCGGAGAATAGGGAGACCAGCGGCGGGTTGCGGCCCTGGGGATTCTCCGACCTGGCGCCGGGTCAGAGAATCCTGGCCCATATTTAACATTCTAGCATATTCTCTTTATGAGACCAGAAATGTGGATAGTACACCAAGTTGACACCAACCAAGTTTCTGTACACGTTTAATAAATAGCCTGTTCTGTGTGGCTGCAGTGTTGCCTCTTGGTTGAAACTCTTGTTTTGCTTTTTCTCTACTACCTGTGTCTTGGGAAAACAAACCAACTGCTGCTCCCCTGAATTCAGTGTCATTCTGTAAATGGGCTAGTGGCAAAACAAGCAATGATGACATGAGGAAGAGGTTTTTTTCGCAGTGCGTGGTTAGCATCTGGAATGTAATGCCTGAGACTGTGGTGGAGGCAGATTCAATGGGGCATTTTAGAGGGAACTGAATTATTATCCAAAAAGGAAAAATGTTCAGGATAATGGGGAGAAGGCGGGAGAATGACTCGAGCTGAATTGCTTCTATGGAGACCCAGCGCAGACTCGACAAGTTGAATGGCCTCTTTCTGCGCTGTAACCATCCTGTGATCCTGTGAATGTAAGAAACCAACATTTCCCCCATGTATAGGGCTGGCTGTGACGAGTCACAATTCTCTGTAGAGAAGCTATGAATTCACCACTCAAGTAAATAATTTAATCACGTTACTGGAGTATATGATAGACAAGCTGCACCTGATATTGAACATAACATTTTTGTAGGGCGAGGAAAGTTACACACTACTTTGCAGTAGCATGGACTGGTGTTAACTTAAATGAGCTTTCAGAGTTACATACCCGAGGTCAGTCAGAGGTGGCTTATCTCGACCCCTTTTGTAGCAAAGCAAAATCTGTGGGCCCATCAAGCTCCCATTATTGAGGTCAGCCAATAATCCAGACTGAGTGGTTTCCACACACGTATACCCTTGGGGAACTTCCTCACCCAACGATTTCACAATGATAGCCAAATCTGTGATCGGTGCTTTTGGTTTAGCTACTTTGTGGCAGCTGTCGTTAAATTGTATTTCCTCTTCAAGTGGCTTTGATGCGTTGGTCATGCCTGCCACCACAAAATAGTCAGCGACACGTGGTCCTTCCATCACGGCTGACCACCTGGAATGCAAGAAGAATGTCAAAATTGTGCAAACACCAATCTGTCAATGAAGGTTCATAACCTGAAGTTAACCTTGAAAATGGTTTCCCATCCCTTAGTCCCCTGACGGACAACTTCCTTTTTACCAGCACCCCCACCCCCAATCCAAAAATGTTGGCTTAGGCTGGGTATCCAAGTACCCGTCATCATTTGGAACTTGACCATCTGACCGTACTTCATGTGTGAATGGAGCCTGCGAACGCTAAACCCTGAGTGACAAGGGGCAAGGATCTGTGACAGAAAGATAAATGAGCTAGCTACATGCCGAACAAAATGCAGCGCACTCAATGAGTTGAATGACCTACTTCTGTTCTGATGTCATCCACACACACAGATCCATCTCATAAGGTTACCTGATACTGAAAATGGGCGGCAGGGTAGCACAGTGGTTAGAAAATAGAACATAACAGCGCAGTACAGGCCCTTCGGCCCTCGATGTTGTGCCGACCTGTGAAACCACTCTAAAGCCCATCGACACTATTCCCTTATCGTCCATATGTCTATCCAATGACCATTTGAATGCCCTTAGTGTTGGCGAGTCCACTACTGTTGCAGGCAGGGCATTCCCCGCTCTTACTACTCTCTGAGTAAAGAACATACCTCTGACATCTGTCTTATATCTAGCTCCCCTCAATTTAAAGCTATGTCCCCTCGTGCTAGACATCACCATCCGAGGAAAAAGGCTCTCACTGTCCACCCTATCCAATCCTCTGATCATCTTGTATGCCGCAATTAAGTCACCTCTTAACCTTCTCTCTAATGAAAACAGCCTCAAGTCCCTCAGCCATTCCTCATAAGATCTTCCCTCCATACCAGGCAACATCCTGGTAAATCTCCTCTGCACCCTTTCCAATGCTTCCACATCCTTCCTATAATGCGGTGACCAGAATTGCACGCAATACTCCAAATGTTGCCGCACCAGAGTTTTGTACAGCTGCAACATGACATCATGTCTCCGAAACTCAATCCCTCTACCAATAAAAGCTAACACACCTTACGCCTTCTTAACAACCCTCTCAACCTGGGTGGCAACTTTCAGGGATCTATGTACATGGACACCGAGATCTCTCTGCTCATCCACACTGCCAAGAATCTTGCCATTAGCCCAGTACTCTGTCTTCCTGCTATTCCATCCAAAATGAATCACCTCACACTTTTCTGCATTAAACTCCATTTGCCACCTCTCAGCCCAGCGCTGCAGCTTATCTATGTCCCTCTGTAACTTGTAACATCCTTCCGCACTGTCCACAACTCAACCGACGTTAGTGTCATCTGCAAATTTACTCACCCATCCTTCTACGCACTCCTCCAGGTCATTTATAAAAATGACAAACAGCAGTGGCCCCAAAACAGATCCTTGTGGTACACCACTAGTAACTGGACTCCAGTCTGAACACTTCCCATCAACCACCACCCTTTGTCTTCCAGCTAGCCAATTTCTGATCCAAACTGCTAAATCTCCCTGAATCCCATGCTTCCGTATTTTCTGCAGTAGCCTACTGTGGGGAACCTTATCAAACGCTTGACTAAAATCCATATACACCACATCAACTGCTTTACCGTCATCCACCTGTTTGGTCACCTTCTCAAAGAACTCAATAAGGTTTGTGAGACACGACCTACCCTTCACGAAACCGTGTTGACTATGCCTAATCAAATTATTCCTTTCCAGATGATTATACACCCTATCTCTTATAGACCTTTCCAAGATTTTGCCCACAACAGAAGTAAGGCTCACTGGTCTATAGTTACCGGGGTTGTCTCTACTCCCCTTCTTGAACAAGGGACAACATTTGCTATCCTCCAGTCTTCTGGCACTATTCCTGTAGACAAAGATGACTTAAAGATCAAAGCCAAAGGCTCAGCAATCTCCTCCCTAGCTTCCCAAAGAATCCTAGGATTCATCCCATCCGGCCCAGGGGACTTATCTATTTTCACCCTTTCCAGAATTGTTAACACCTCCTCCTTATGAACCTCAAGCCCTTCTAGTCTAGTAGCCTGAATCTCAGTATTCTCCTCGACACCATTGTCTTTTTCCTATGTGAATACTGACGAAAAATATTCATTTAGCACCTCTCCTATCTCCTCGGACTCCAAGCACAACTTCCCATTACTGTCCTTGACTGGCCCTACTCTTACCCTAGTCATTCTTTTATTCCTGACATATCTATAGAAAGCTTTAGGGTTAGCACATTGCTTCACAGCTCCAAGGTCCCAGGTTCGATTCTTGGCTTGGGTCACGTCTGTGTGGAGTCTGCACGTTCGCCCCGTGTCTGCGTGTGTTTCCTCCAGGGGCTCCGGTTTCCTCCCACAAGTCCCAAAAGACTTGCTTGTTAGGTGAATTGGACATTCTGAATTCTCCCTCAGTGTACCCGAACAGGCGCCGGAATGTGGCGACTAGGGAATTTTCACAGTAACTTCATTGCTGTGTTAATGTAAGCCTACTGTGACACTAATAAAGAATATTATTATTAATGAGTTGGATAGAGTTTACCAGGGCAATGTTTTCCCTCTCTTTAGTTAAGGCAACGTCCTATCAACACCTGGTGCAGACGGGCATGAGGAGAGTAAGAATAGGAAATAGAGAATTAGAAAGGAAATAAAGAAAAGGGAGGAGGGAATGATAAAGAATGGAAGGTGAGTTTTGAACATACAAGAACACAATAATTAGGGAAATTAGGGAGCTGGAGTAGGCCATTTGGCCCCTCAAATCTGCTCTCCCATTCAATAAGATCATGGCTGAGGGTATTGTAGCCTCAACTCCACTTTCCAGTCCTTCTCCCATTACCTCCCAGAATGCAGCTCATTGTTCTCGAGTCCCCTGCTCTGAATCCTTACATAGGCTCTTTCTCTCCTCCCCAACCTCTCCAGCAAGTACCCTACTTTGGAATAATGCACTTTTGGGTGATACGGTGGATGACACGGTGGCACAGTGGTTAGCACTGCTGCCTCACAGCACCAGGGACCTGGGTTCAATTCCAGCCTTGGGTGACTGTCTGTATGGAGTTTTCACGTTCTCCCTGTGTCTGCGTGGGTTTCCTACTGGTGCTCCGGTTTCCTCCCACTGTCCAAACATGTGCAGGTTAGGTGGATTGGCCATGCTAAATTGTCTCTTAGTGTCAAAAAGGTTAGGTGGGGTTATAGAGATATGGTGGGGCCTGACGCTAGGCAGGGCGCTCTTTCAGACTCGATGGGCCAAATGGCCTCCTTCTGCACTGTAGGGATTGTATGATTCTATGAGTGTCGCGGCTACAGCACTATTTTACTGGCATCACAGTAAGGTCACCGATTCTGCCATCGGTTCAAATCGCGGAGGAAGCATTTCCCTCCACAGTACATGGGTGTACGAAGAAGCACAGTTACAAAACAATCACTTCAGAGTTCCGTGAAAAAATACTTCTACACTAACTGCAGACTAAATTCAACAGCAGCAAGTTACAACCCAAACAAATAATCTCAGGTTCAGCATTTTGTGCAGGCTGGTTGAGTGTTCCTTTCACATTTTTAAAGAATAAATTGCTGACTACAAAAAATACTACACAATCTGAATGAAAGTCTTGTTCTACTTTAGCAAGGCCAACAGCACTAGAAGTGCATTTAACTGCAATGAAGGACACACTGCCCTTGGTGTACACTAAACAGGTGCAAGACAGTCGTATGTAATGGTGTTTATAGCCATCCCCATAATAAACTTGTTACAAAATGTTCCAGAAAGTAATTACACAAAAAGGTCACTAACTATAACAATTTAATTATATCCAATTACACTATCAACATCGCGAGAGTTACCATTGACCAGAAACTGTGATGACCAGCCATAGAAATACTGTAGCTATAATAAGTGGTCAGGGGCTGGAAATTCTGCAGTGAGTTACTCACCTCCTGACTCCCCACTGGTGCACAGTGGCAGCCGTGTACCATCTACAGGATGCAGAGCAACTCGCCAAGGCTCCTTAGATAGCATTCTCCAAACCCTCGACCGCCCCAACTTTGATGGACAAAGGCAAATGCATAGGAACACCACCAGATGAAAGTTCCCCTCCAAGTCACTCACTATCCTGATTTGAAAATATATCGCCATTCCTTTATTGTCTCTGGGTCAAAACCGTTGAACTCCCCCCTAACAGCATGGTGGGTGTACTTACACCACATGGACTGCAGCGGTTCAAGAAGGCAGCTCACCACAAGAGCAATTCGGTATGGGCAACAAATGCTGGTGTAGCCAGTGACACCCACATCTCGTGGAAGAATAAAAAAAGTTTTCCAAAATTTCCATCGAGTCCCTCACTTCAATGAAACGTACTTCTAATTAATGCAGAATAAGACTTTCATTCAGATTGTATAGTTTTAGGTAGTCAGCCATTAACCACGTCATGTAACAATTCTGTGGTATTTTAACAAAGCAAAAGGACACAGACCACAAGTTTAAAACTTTTAGTGGATTTATTCCTCTTTAGGATAAACAGATTGCTTCTGCTAATAATTAATGATCATCTAGTAATAGTGTGTTGATACGCAGCTTTGATGTGTAAGATTTAACAGTGGTTAATTCTCCCATTTTCTTCAAAAAGGGAATTTCTTAGGTGCTACCCCCCTGGGTCTACAAAGCATTGCCCATCCAAACGATCTTATGATGGAAGGAAGCAGCTAAAGATGGTTGGGCCTAGGACATTACCCTGAGGAACTCCTGCAGTGATGTCCTGGAGCTCATGTGATTGACCTCCAACCATCACAACCATCTTCCTTTGTGTCAGGTGTGACTCCAACCAGCGGAGAATTTTCCCTGATTCCCATTGACTCCAGTCTTACTGGGGCTCCTTGATGCCATGCTCGGTCAAATGTAATAATAATCTTTATTAGTGTCACAAGTACGCTTACGTTAACACTGCAATGAAGTTACTGTGAAAATCCCCGAGTCACCGCGCTCCGGCGCCTGTTTGGGGACACTGAAGGAAAATTCAGAATGTTCACCTAACGTCTTTCGGGACTTGTGGGAGGAAACCGCAGTTGCCTTAATGTCAAGGGCAATCACGCTCACCTCACCTTGTTTGAATCAGGGCTGTAATGAGGTCAGGAGCGGAGTGATCCTGGCTTGATTATCATTGGTTGTGTCGATGCACCCTTGCCAACACCATCTCAGATGCAGTTAATGTAAAGCACCATCAAACTTTAATTTCGCCCCGGCCTCTCGGGAGGCCATATTCCAGGTGTCAGACCAGCTGGGGTTGGAAACGGGAGCGGAGGCAGATGTTGTAGCCTTCGCCTCGTTGATCGCCCGAAGGCGGATCCTGTTAGGGTGGAGATCAACCTCTCCACCCTGTCCCCTGGCGTGGCGGGGGGACCTGCTGGAATTCTTAACGCTTGAAAATGTCAAATTTGAACTGAGGGGAAGGATGAAGGGGTTCTACAATTCATGGGCATTATTCATTATGCACTTTCGAGAATTGGATCACATCAAACATTAGGGGGGTTGGGAGGGGGGGAGGGGTGTGTTAATGGTGACTATGGGTGATTCCTGATTCCTTTTTGTCATTTGTTTATGTTAACATGCGGGCCGATGTCTGGGGTTTGGTGGGAGGATGGGACCGTTGTTATTGATATGGGGATTGACATTACATCCGTTACTGATTATTGTTTATTGTTGGGTGTAAATTTGGGAGAAAATGTGAAAATGGAGGAGAATAAAAAAAAAAAATTTTCAAAAAACTATATCTTTGCAAAGCTACCTAACCTGTTGAGGTTTGAAGCATTTTGTCTATATTTCAGCATCCACAGTGTTTTGTTATTGCTTTATTTTTTCAGATGTTGATGGATCCACTGCATTTTTCCAGCACTTGCTTTTTACGAGCAAAGGAAACGGCCGAGCAAAGTTAGCAGATGACTGGTTAGCACATGGTCTTTTCACCTGAGGCCGGAGGTTTAATTAACCAAATCGGTGCAACAGAACCCTCTTGCTCCCTGGTCTATAAGGACCTGAACTGAAACAAATTTGGGGTCGTCTCATCTAGTTTTGGTCCCCACACAAGGTTCAGCACCAATTAATGCTCAATTGCAGTCTGACTGAGGCAGTCTGATAGAATGGCAAAAGAAATGTCATACTCGCACAGAGAACAATGCATATCGGAGATTCAGGTAGAACATAGGGAGTTTTACTGCCTGTCTGATTTAGAAACATTCAATGGGGACACTGGGCAATAAAAGCAGACACGTGTTTCACAGGCTGGTACCCCTGAATTTAAATGTTGAAAAAATACCAAAGGAAAAACAATTGAGAGACTTGCTCACGAACCCATAAATTACAAGATACTACAGGAGTCAAATATCCTGCAACAGTATCATTCCCAATTTATTCAAAATATCATTTACATGCTATTTTACTGGCCTTGCGATGTCCTTTCATTCTTGCATGGAGTGAATACCCTGCTTTATTTGCAATTCATGAGACTTTAGATGATAATAGATCCACACACAAATAGAACTGGTGCACTGTAATAGTCCCATTCTTCATTTCAGATCATTTTGACAGGTACATGATGGAAATGCAAAACAACTTGAAATGACAATTCAGAGATGATACAAGTTGCCTGAATTTCCTTTTCTGTTTAAACACAAAGCCCGGTAATATGATTGAATTGTGAACAGGCAAATGAGCGATACTTAAATCATGAAGATGGTCAAAAGTGACCATGACACTGGGTACGGCATTTTAAAACCAGAGATTGTAATGTTCATGTATTATAAACACAAGTTTGGCCGGAGTTGGTGGACGGTATGTGCAGTTTGTTAGAAAAAAAGCAAGCTGGGTGGGCTGACACCTCGGCACAAACTATTACTTACTGCACATGAACACGTGTGCTGAAATGCTCTTTCAATTAGCTTTGAGAGTGATTGGCTGGCTAAGTGTAAATTAATTTTGGCAAGAAGGAGGGAATACGTAACATTGTGAGGAATTTTCCACAGGTTTACATTTGGTCTTCAGAGTGCTAAGCAGCTTGTGTCAAATACAAGAGGGAGACACAAGAAACGTCTCTTCACCAGATGTGCTTCGTAGTTTATCCAAGGTTATTTGAGTGTTTAAAACTCAATCTTGGCTGACCTCCTCTTCTGTTCTCAGCCTGCCAAATATATACCCTTGTCTGCCCGTCCACAACAGATGGCTAGTTAATCCAGCCTCACTTCACAACAATCTGTTAGCAGAAAGTGGTGCTTCTAAACTCATTGTGATTTATGTTGTCTTATGAGGTCCTCAAGCTGATTTTACTATGGGATATAAATAAAAAAAGGACTGAGCTGTCATTCTCCCAAAACATTGCCACAGTCGTCCGACCTTTAGGTTGGCACCGATGCCATTACTTTCTGCAATTTTACGAATGCTGCTTTTGCAAGTCACGAAAGTTACAGTGAAACTTTGTCTTAAAACTTTGCCTGTATGAAAACCCAACTAATGTTGACAACAACAAAATATTCATGTATATAGCGCCTTCAACATAGTAAAATGCCCCAAGGCACTTCACAGGAGCACTGTCAAACAAAACTTGACAATGAGCCACTGAAGGAAATGTTAAGAAAGAAGAGCAAAAGGTCAAAGGGGTAGGTTTTAAGAAGTGTCTTAAAAAGAGGGAAGGGAGGCAGAAAGGTTCAGGGAGGGAATTCCAGAGCGAACTTTCTGATCAGCTGAAAGCATGGGCACCAATGATGGCGCAATTAAAATCAGGGATACGTGCCAGAGTGGAAAAGATTTGAACAGGAGGATGAAAGTTTTTAAAATGAGCCAACTGCCAGACCGATTATCGTTAAAGTCAAATAAAAGCAAACTACTGTGGATGTGAAGGAACAATACGGCACAGGAACAGGCCCTTCAGCCCTCCAAGCCAGTATCGGTCATAACACCAACCGTTGCGAAAACCCTCAGCACTTCCTTGTGCCGTATCCCTCTATACCCGTCCTATCCATGTGTTTGTCGAGATGCCTTTTGATCACCGTTAATGTATCTGCTTCCACAACCGCCCCTGGCAACGCGTTCCAGGCACTCACCACCCTCGGTGTAAAAAACCTTTTGACCTTTTGGTCACCTTTCTTAACATTTCCTTCAGTGGCTCACTGTCAAGTTTTGTTTGATAATGCTCCTGTGAAAGGCCTTGAGGCATTTTACTATGTAGAAGGTGCTATATACATGAATATTTTGTTGTTGTCAATATCTCCTCTAAATTTTGCCCCACGGACCTTAAACCTATGCCTACTGGTGACTCCACCCTGGGAAAGAGTCTCTGCCCATCCACTCTATCCATGCCCCTCATAATCTTGTAGACCTCTATCAGGTCACCACTCAACCTCCGTCTTTCTAATGAAAACAGTCCCAGTCTATTCAGCCTCTCCACACAGCTAACACCCTCCAGACCAGGCAACATTCTGGTAAATCTCCTCTGCACCCTCTCCAAAGCCTCCACATCCTAGTAGTGTGGTGACCAGAATTGTGCGCAATATTCCAAGTGCAGCCTTACCAAGGTTCTTTACAACTGACGCATGACTTGCCAGTTTTTATACTCGATGCCCCGTCCAATGAAGGCA
This sequence comes from Scyliorhinus torazame, assembly GCF_047496885.1. Classification (NCBI taxonomy): domain Eukaryota; kingdom Metazoa; phylum Chordata; class Chondrichthyes; order Carcharhiniformes; family Scyliorhinidae; genus Scyliorhinus; species Scyliorhinus torazame. Next base: position 5,802,524 of record NC_092718.1, read on the forward strand.
ATCATTCCGTATGCTTTCTTGACTACCTTGTTCACTTAGAGGCTAGTTTAGCACCGTGGGCTAAACAGCTGGCTTGTAATGCAGAACAAGGCCAGCAGAGCAGGTTCATAAGACCATAAGACATACGAGCAGAATTAGGCCACTCGCCTCATCGAGTCTGCTCCGCCATTCAATCATGGCTGATATTTTCTCATCCACATTCACCTGCCTTCTCCCCATAACCCCTGATCCCCTTATTAATCAAGAACACGTACTGGCCTCCCTGAACAGGTGCCGGAATGTGGCGACTAGGGGCTTTTCACAGTAACTTCATTGAAGTCTACTTGTGACAATAAGTGATTATTATTATTACTTGTGTTGTCACCTTCAAAGATCTGTGGACATACACGCCCAGATCTCTCTGACTTTCTACATTCTTAAGAGTTTTGCCATTTACGGTATATTTCCCCTCTATGTTAGACCTCCCAAAATGCATTACCTCACATTTGTCCAGATTAAACTCCATTTGCCATTTCTCTGCCCAAGTCTCCAACCTATCTATGTCCTGCTGTATCTTCTGACAATCTTCACACTATCTGTCACTCCACCAATCGTGGTGTCATCCGCAAACTTACTAATCAGACCGGCTACATTTTTTTCCAAATCGTTTATGTATACGACAAACAACAGAGGCCCCAGCACCGATCCCTAGGGAACATCACTAGTCACAACCTTCCATTCAGAAAAATACCTTTCTACTGCTCCCCTTTGCCTTCTGTGACCGAGCCAGTTCTGCATCCATCTTACTATCTCACCTCTGATCCCGTGTGACTTCACCTTTTGTACCAGTCTACCATGAGGCACTTTGTCAAAGGCTTTACTGAAGTCCATGTAAACAACATCCACCGCCCTCCCCTTATCAATCATCTTTGTCACCTCCTCAAAAAAAAACCTTGATCAAGTTAGTGAGGCAAGACCTCCTTTTCACAAAACCATGCTGTTTATCGCTAATGAGTCCATTTGTTTCCAAATGGGTATAAATCCTGTCCCTGAGAATTCTCTCCAATAATTTACCAATCTGAAATAAAAACAGAAATTGCTGGATAAACTCACCAGGTCTGGCAGCCACCCCATTTGTCTTATGTCCATGACATTTTTGTCAATCTCTCTTTAGCTCCAACTTATCCCTGACCTTCCATTCTGCCCCCCTCCCCCCCCCCCCCGCTTCACCCACCACCCACTTAACTGTATAATTCATTACATTTCTATCCCTGTCCGTTTCTGGAGATGGGTCATATGGATTCGGAACATTAATTCTGTTTCTCTCTCCACAGATGCTGCCATTTTCTGTCATTAAAGTCAACAAATATCATTATACCCTCCACTAACAGCCAACATTCAGATTTTCCTACATTTTAACCTAATTGCATTAGTATTTTCTTGCGATATCTTCCTACCGCACTATATCAATATATACTGGAATCTTCTTGATGCTGTCTCCACATTGGTCTATGTTTCCCTCCGATGTTTCCATCTGCAGATGTTGTCATCATTCAGGCAGCCATCAAATCAAAGAACATCAGTACACCCAAACACTTTGCAACTTTCAATGTGCTTCCATCACATTTCAGGTCATTATTTCACAACATCTGCACATTTTCCTGGCATTGCAAAGACCCCAAAAATTCTGTCCATGCTTCAGATTGAGCACGGCCTGTTACAATGAGCTAATTAAATTTTACAACATTGTAACTAAAAATCTAGCCAGGACATTACATTCTGCATAAAAGCCCACCCATTCTGTATTAAAGCTCCTCTGTCTCAAGACTGTTATACACTGAATGAGCTCAAGCCCCAAAACTCTCCAGTTGCAGAGATCCAAAAAAAATCACTTCTAATAGGAAGGGTGGGAGTAACGGAAGGGAGTCGGACAATAACATGAGACAAACACGTCAGATAACCCATTCAAAAAAACTCAGCCCATCGTAACCTATCGGAAAATTGGATACTCTCTTTATGTTAACACATGCACCACCGACCTGTTCGAGCCGTCATCTATTATTGACTTATTGGCATATCTGTTTCATCACGATATAACTTATTTAATCGACTGAACATTTTAGCAATTAACTTAATGTTTGTGATAAACGTTTTTATTTCAAATGGTTGAACGAGTTCGAACACAGGAACCACTTGTACAGAAAATGTGACTTGACCCAGACAGGCTGGAAGGGTTGGGTGGGGTAGGTGTTGCACTCTGGGCTGGATATGCAGATGAGGACGGTGGTGGTGCTGGTCAACAAGAGGGTGGCCTTTAAGGTCGGCAGTATTGTATCCGATTCTGGGGGTAGGTTCGTGCCGGTTAGTGGGATGTTAGAGTGGACGCCGGCGGTGCTAATGAATGTTTATGCCCCAAATTGGGATCAGGTGTTATGGGGAGAAGGCAGGAGAATGGGGATGAGAAACAGACCAGCCATGATAGAATAGCGGAGCAGACTCGATGGGCCGAATGGTCAGATTCTGCTCCTATGTTTTATGGTCTTTTTGCCCTGCCGAAGGAACATTGGCAATGACGCTGAGGGCATCGAGGGGGTGGAGGGGGATGGAGCGGGGTGGGGTCGAACACAGGGTTTCTTTGTATGCAGATAACCTCCTGTTGTACATTTCGGACCCGGTTGGGAGTTTTGATAGGATCATGGGGACCCTGAGTGAGTCTAGCCACTTTTCAGGGTACAAATTGAATATGTGGGAAAGCTCGGGGACAAGAGAGGAGGCTGGGGGAATTGCTGTCTCGGGTGGTGGGGGGACGAGCTTTTGCTATCTTGGGATACAGGTGGCGTGGAGTTGAGCCCAGCTGCATAAACTGAACTTGGCGCAGTCGGTGGAGGGGATGAAGGTAGATATCAGGAGGTGGGATGTGCTGCCACTGGCTTTGGCAGGACGCGTGTAGACGGTGAAAATCACGGTGCTCCCAAAGTTCCTGTTCGTATTTCAGAACCTCCCCATTTTTGTTCCTAAGACCTTCTTTAGAAAGCTGAATGGGCTTATTTCGAGGTTTATGTGGGTGGGGAAGGCTCCTCGGGTGAGGAGAGCATTTCTGGAGGGGGGGGGACGACGACTGGTGTTTGCCCCCTCAACTCTTGGGCACTCCAACCCGTCCAAGAACTGCTTCATCCCTTCATCTCCCACTGACAGGAGGCTCTGACTCATACAACCTCCGATAACTAGCCTCAGAAAACTCGTTCTACCCCCCTTTAGGGCAGCGAGTTCCCGATTCCCAGCCTCTCAGACAGCAAGTTCCCGATTCCCACCCTCTCAGGCAGCGAGTTCCCGATTCCCACCCCCCTCTCAGGCAGCGAGTTCCAGATTCCCACCACCCTCTCAGGCAGCGAGTTCCCGATTCCCGCCCTCTCAGACTGCAAGTCCCGGATTCCCACCCTCTCAGACAGCGAGTTCCCATTTCCCACCCTCTCAGACAGCGGGTTCCCGATTCCCACCCCCCTCTCAGACAGCGAGTTCCCGTTTTCCACCCTCTCAGACAGCGAGTTCCCGATTCCCACCCCCCTCTCAGACAGCGAGTTCCCGATTCCCACCCCCCTCTCAGACAGCGAGTTCCCGATTCCCACCTTCTCAGTCAGTGAGTTCCCGATTCCCACCCTCTCAGACAGCGAGTTCCCGATTCCCACCCTCTCAGACAGCGAGTTCCCGATTCCCACCCTCTCAGACAGCGAGTTCCCGATTCCCAACCTCTCATTCAGTGAGTTCCCGATTCCCACCCTCTCAGGCAGCGAGTTCCCGATTCCCACCCTTTCAGGCAGCGAGTTCCCCATTCCCATCCTCTCAGACAGCGAGTTCCCGATTCTCACCCCCCTCTCAGACAGCGAGTTCCCGATTCCCACCCTCTCAGACAGCGAGTTCCCGATTCCCACCCTCTCACACAGTGAGTTCCCGATTCCCACCCTTTCAGGCAGCGAGTTCCCGATTCCCACCCTCTCAGGCAGCGAGTTGCCGATTCCCACCACCCTCTCAGGCAGCGAGTTCCCGATTCCCGCCCTCTCAGACAGCGAGTTCCCGATTCCCACCCCCCTCTCAGACAGCGAGTTCCCGATTCCCACCCCCCTCTCAGGCAGCGAGTTCCCGATTCCCACCCTTTCAGGCAGCGAGTTCCCCATTCCCACCCTCTCAGACAGCGAGTTCCCGATTCCCACACTCTCAGACAGCGAGTTCCCGATTCACACCCCCCTCTCAGACAGCGAGTTCCCGATTCCCACTCTCTCAGACAGCGAGTTCCCGATTCCCACCCTCTCAGACAGCGAGTTCCCGATTCCCACCCTCTCACACAGTGAGTTCCCGATTCCCACCCTCTCAGACAGCGAGTTCCCGATTCCCACCCTTTCAGGCAGCGAGTTCCCGATTCCCACCTCTCAGACAGCGAGTTCCCGATTCCCACCCTCTCAGACAACGAGTTCCCGATTCCCACCCTCTCAGACAGCGAGTTCCCGATTCCCACCTCTCAGACAGCGAGTTCCCGATTCCCACCCTCTCAGACAGCGAGTTCCCGATTCCCACCCTCTCAGACAGCGAGTTCCCGATTCCCACCCTCTCACACAGTGAGTTCCCGATTCCCACCCTCTCAGACAGCGAGTTCCCGATTCCCACCCTTTCAGGCAGCGAGTTCCCGATTCCCACCTCTCAGACAGCGAGTTCCCGATTCCCACCCTCTCAGACAACGAGTTCCCGATTCCCACCCTCTCAGACAGCGAGTTCCCGATTCCCACCTCTCAGACAGCGAGTTCCCGATCCCCACCCTCTCAGACAGCGAGTTCCCGATTCCCACCCTCTCAGACAGCGAGTTCCCGATTCCCACACTCTCAGGCAGCGAGTTCCCGATTCCCACCTCTCAGACAGCGAGTTCCCGATTCCCACCCTCTCAGACAACGAGTTCCCGATTCCCACCCTCTCAGACAGCGAGTTCCCGATTCCCACCTCTCAGACAGCGAGTTCCCAATCCCCACCCTCTCAGACAGCGAGTTCCCGATTCCCACCCTCTCAGACAGCGAGTTCCCGATTCCCACACTCTCAGGCAGCGAGTTCCCGATTCCCACCCTCTCAAACAGCGAGTTCCCGATTCCCACCCTCTCAGACAGCGAGTTCCCGATTCCCACCCTCTCAGACAGCGAGTTCCCGATTCCCACACTCTCAGGCAGCGAGTTCCCGATTCCCACCCTCTCAGACAGCGAGTTCCCGATTCCCACCTTCTCAGACAGCGAGTTCCCGATTCCCACTCTCTCAGACAGCGAGTTCCCGATTCCCACCCTCTCAGACAGCGAGTTCCCGATTCCCACCCTCTCAGACAGAGAGTTCCCGATTCCCACCCTCTCAGACAGCGAGTTCCCGATTCCCACCCTCTCACACAGCGAGTTCCCGATTCCCACCCTCCCAGACAGCGAGTTCCCGATTCCCACACTCTCAGACAGCGAGTTCCCGATTCCCACCCTCTCAGACAGCGAGTTCCCGATTCCCACCCTCTCAGACAGCGCGTTCCCGATTCCCACCCTCTCAGACAGCGAGTTCCAGATTCCCACCCTCTCAGGCAGCGAGTTCCCGATTCCCACCACCCTCTCAGGCAGCGAGTTCCCGATTCCCACCCTCTCAGACAGCGAGTTCCCGATTCCCACTCTCTCAGACAGCGAGTTCCCGATTCCCACCCTCTCAGACAGCGAGTTCCCGATTCCACCCTCTCAGACAGCGAATTCCCGATTCTCACCGTCTCAGACAGTGGGTTCCCGATTCCCACCCTCTCAGGCAGCGAGTTCCCGATTCACACCACCCTCTCAGGCAGCAAGTTCCCGATTCCCACCCTTTCAGGCAGCAAGTTCCCGATTCCCACCCTCTCACACAGTGAGTTCCCGATTCCCACCCTTTCAGGCAGCGAGTTCCCGATTCCCACCCTCTCAGGCAGCGAGTTGCCGATTCCCACCACCCTCTCAGGCAGCGAGTTCCCGATTCCCACCCTCTCAGACAGCGAGTTCCCGATTCCCACCCTCTCAGGCAGGGAGTTCCCGATTCCCACCACCCTCTCAGACAGCGAGTTCCCGATTCCCACCCTCTCAGACAGCGAGTTCCCGATTCCCACCCTTTCAGGCAGCGAGTTCCCGATTCCCACCTCTCAGACAGCGAGTTCCCGATTCCCACACTCTTAGACAGCGAGTTCCCGATTCACACCCGCTCAGACAGCGAGTTCCCGATTCCCACCCCCCTCTCAGACAGCGAGTTCCCGATTCCCACTCTCTCAGACAGCGAGTTCCCGATTCCAACCCTCTCAGACAGCGAGTTCCCGATTCCCACTCTCTCAGACAGCGAGTTTCCGATTCCCACCCTCTCGGACAGCGAGTTCCCGATTCCCACCCTCTCACACAGTGAGTTCCCGATTCCCACCCTCTCAGACAGCGAGTTCCCGATTCCCACCCTCTCACACAGTGAGTTCCCGATTCCCACCCTCTCAGACAGCGAGTTCCCGATTCCCACCCTTTCAGGCAGCGAGTTCCCGATTCCCACCTCTCAGACAGCGAGTTCCCGATTCCCACCCTCTCAGACAACGAGTTCCCGATTCCCACCCTCTCAGACAGCGAGTTCCCGATTCCCACCTCTCAGACAGCGAGTTCCCGATCCCCACCCTCTCAGACAGCGAGTTCCCGATTCCCACCCTCTCAGACAGCGAGTTCCCGATTCCCACCCTCCCAGACAGCGAGTTCCCGATTCCCACCCTCTCAGACAGCGAGTTCCCGATTCCCACCCTCCCAGACAGCGAGTTCCCGATTCCCACCCTCTCAGACAGCGAGTTCCCGATTCCCACCCTCTCAGACAGCGCGTTCCCGATTCCCACCCTCTCAGACAGCGAGTTCCAGATTCCCACCCTCTCAGGCAGCGAGTTCCCGATTCCCACCCTCTCAGACAGCGAGTTCCCGATTCCCACTCTCTCAGACAGCGAGTTCCCGATTCCCACCCTCTCAGACAGCGAGTTCCCGATTCCACCCTCTCAGACAGCGAATTCCCGATTCCCACCGTCTCAGACAGTGGGTTCCCGATTCCCACCCTCTCAGGCAGCGAGTTCCCGATTCCCACCACCCTCTCAGGCAGCAAGTTCCCGATTCCCACCCTTTCAGGTAGCAAGTTCCCGATTCCCACCCTCTCAGACAGCGAGTTCCCGATTCCCACCACCCTCTCGGACAGCGAGTTCCCGATTCCCACCACCCTCTCAGACAGCGAGTTCCCGATTCCCACCCTCTCAGACAGCGAGTTCCCGATTCCCACCCTCTCAGACAGAGAGTTCCCGATTCCCACCCTCTCAGACAGCGAGTTCCCGATTCCCACCCTCTCACACAGCGAGTTCCCGATTCCCACCCTCCCAGACAGCGAGTTCCCGATTCCCACCCTCTCAGACAGCGAGTTCCCGATTCCCACCCTTTCAGGCAGCGAGTTCCCGATTCCTACCTCTCAGACAGCGAGTTCCCGATTCCCACCCTCTCAGACAACGAGTTCCCGATTCCCACCCTCTCAGACAGCGAGTTCCCGATTCCCACCTCTCAGACAGCGAGTTCCCGATCCCCACCCTCTCAGACAGCGAGTTCCCGATTCCCACCCTCTCAGACAGCGAGTTCCCGATTCCCACACTCTCAGGCAGCGAGTTCCCGATTCCCACCTCTCAGACAGCGAGTTCCCGATTCCCACCCTCTCAGACAACGAGTTCCCGATTCCCACCCTCTCAGACAGCGAGTTCCCGATTCCCACCTCTCAGACAGCGAGTTCCCAATCCCCACCCTCTCAGACAGCGAGTTCCCGATTCCCACCCTCTCAGACAGCGAGTTCCCGATTCCCACACTCTCAGGCAGCGAGTTCCCGATTCCCACCCTCTCAAACAGCGAGTTCCCGATTCCCACCCTCTCAGACAGCGAGTTCCCGATTCCCACCCTCTCAGACAGCGAGTTCCCGATTCCCACACTCTCAGGCAGCGAGTTCCCGATTCCCACCCTCTCAGACAGCGAGTTCCCGATTCCCACCTTCTCAGACAGCGAGTTCCCGATTCCCACTCTCTCAGACAGCGAGTTCCCGATTCCCACCCTCTCAGACAGCGAGTTCCCGATTCCCACCCTCTCAGACAGAGAGTTCCCGATTCCCACCCTCTCAGACAGCGAGTTCCCGATTCCCACCCTCTCACACAGCGAGTTCCCGATTCCCACCCTCCCAGACAGCGAGTTCCCGATTCCCACACTCTCAGACAGCGAGTTCCCGATTCCCACCCTCTCAGACAGCGAGTTCCCGATTCCCACCCTCTCAGACAGCGCGTTCCCGATTCCCACCCTCTCAGACAGCGAGTTCCAGATTCCCACCCTCTCAGGCAGCGAGTTCCCGATTCCCACCACCCTCTCAGGCAGCGAGTTCCCGATTCCCACCCTCTCAGACAGCGAGTTCCCGATTCCCACTCTCTCAGACAGCGAGTTCCCGATTCCCACCCTCTCAGACAGCGAGTTCCCGATTCCACCCTCTCAGACAGCGAATTCCCGATTCTCACCGTCTCAGACAGTGGGTTCCCGATTCCCACCCTCTCAGGCAGCGAGTTCCCGATTCACACCACCCTCTCAGGCAGCAAGTTCCCGATTCCCACCCTTTCAGGCAGCAAGTTCCCGATTCCCACCCTCTCACACAGTGAGTTCCCGATTCCCACCCTTTCAGGCAGCGAGTTCCCGATTCCCACCCTCTCAGGCAGCGAGTTGCCGATTCCCACCACCCTCTCAGGCAGCGAGTTCCCGATTCCCACCCTCTCAGACAGCGAGTTCCCGATTCCCACCCTCTCAGGCAGGGAGTTCCCGATTCCCACCACCCTCTCAGACAGCGAGTTCCCGATTCCCACCCTCTCAGACAGCGAGTTCCCGATTCCCACCCTTTCAGGCAGCGAGTTCCCGATTCCCACCTCTCAGACAGCGAGTTCCCGATTCCCACACTCTTAGACAGCGAGTTCCCGATTCACACCCGCTCAGACAGCGAGTTCCCGATTCCCACCCCCCTCTCAGACAGCGAGTTCCCGATTCCCACTCTCTCAGACAGCGAGTTCCCGATTCCAACCCTCTCAGACAGCGAGTTCCCGATTCCCACTCTCTCAGACAGCGAGTTTCCGATTCCCACCCTCTCGGACAGCGAGTTCCCGATTCCCACCCTCTCACACAGTGAGTTCCCGATTCCCACCCTCTCAGACAGCGAGTTCCCGATTCCCACCCTCTCACACAGTGAGTTCCCGATTCCCACCCTCTCAGACAGCGAGTTCCCGATTCCCACCCTTTCAGGCAGCGAGTTCCCGATTCCCACCTCTCAGACAGCGAGTTCCCGATTCCCACCCTCTCAGACAACGAGTTCCCGATTCCCACCCTCTCAGACAGCGAGTTCCCGATTCCCACCTCTCAGACAGCGAGTTCCCGATCCCCACCCTCTCAGACAGCGAGTTCCCGATTCCCACCCTCTCAGACAGCGAGTTCCCGATTCCCACCCTCTCAGACAGCGAGTTCCCGATTCCCACTCTCTCAGACAGCGAGTTCCCGATTCCCACCCTCTCAGACAGCGAGTTCCCGATTCCACCCTCTCAGACAGCGAATTCCCGATTCCCACCGTCTCAGACAGTGGGTTCCCGATTCCCACCCTCTCAGGCAGCGAGTTCCCGATTCCCACCACCCTCTCAGGCAGCAAGTTCCCGATTCCCACCCTTTCAGGTAGCAAGTTCCCGATTCCCACCCTCTCAGACAGCGAGTTCCCGATTCCCACCACCCTCTCGGACAGCGAGTTCCCGATTCCCACCACCCTCTCAGACAGCGAGTTCCCGATTCCCACCCTCTCAGACAGCGAGTTCCCGATTCCCACCCTCTCAGACAGAGAGTTCCCGATTCCCACCCTCTCAGACAGCGAGTTCCCGATTCCCACCCTCTCACACAGCGAGTTCCCGATTCCCACCCTCCCAGACAGCGAGTTCCCGATTCCCACCCTCTCAGACAGCGAGTTCCCGATTCCCACCCTTTCAGGCAGCGAGTTCCCGATTCCCACCTCTCAGACAGCGAGTTCCCGATTCCCACCCTCTCAGACAACGAGTTCCCGATTCCCACCCTCTCAGACAGCGAGTTCCCGATTCCCACCTCTCAGACAGCGAGTTCCCGATCCCCACCCTCTCAGACAGCGAGTTCCCGATTCCCACCCTCTCAGACAGCGAGTTCCCGATTCCCACACTCTCAGGCAGCGAGTTCCCGATTCCCACCTCTCAGACAGCGAGTTCCCGATTCCCACCCTCTCAGACAACGAGTTCCCGATTCCCACCCTCTCAGACAGCGAGTTCCCGATTCCCACCTCTCAGACAGCGAGTTCCCAATCCCCACCCTCTCAGACAGCGAGTTCCCGATTCCCACCCTCTCAGACAGCGAGTTCCCGATTCCCACACTCTCAGGCAGCGAGTTCCCGATTCCCACCCTCTCAAACAGCGAGTTCCCGATTCCCACCCTCTCAGACAGCGAGTTCCCGATTCCCACCCTCTCAGACAGCGAGTTCCCGATTCCCACACTCTCAGGCAGCGAGTTCCCGATTCCCACCCTCTCAGACAGCGAGTTCCCGATTCCCACCTTCTCAGACAGCGAGTTCCCGATTCCCACTCTCTCAGACAGCGAGTTCCCGATTCCCACCCTCTCAGACAGCGAGTTCCCGATTCCCACCCTCTCAGACAGAGAGTTCCCGATTCCCACCCTCTCAGACAGCGAGTTCCCGATTCCCACCCTCTCACACAGCGAGTTCCCGATTCCCACCCTCCCAGACAGCGAGTTCCCGATTCCCACACTCTCAGACAGCGAATTCCCGATTCCCACCCTCTCAGACAGCGAGTTCCCGATTCCCACCCTCTCAGACAGCGCGTTCCCGATTCCCACCCTCTCAGACAGCGAGTTCCAGATTCCCACCCTCTCAGGCAGCGAGTTCCCGATTCCCACCACCCTCTCAGGCAGCGAGTTCCCGATTCCCACCCTCTCAGACAGCGAGTTCCCGATTCCCACTCTCTCAGACAGCGAGTTCCCGATTCCCACCCTCTCAGACAGCGAGTTCCCGATTCCACCCTCTCAGACAGCGAATTCCCGATTCTCACCGTCTCAGACAGTGGGTTCCCGATTCCCACCCTCTCAGGCAGCGAGTTCCCGATTCACACCACCCTCTCAGGCAGCAAGTTCCCGATTCCCACCCTTTCAGGCAGCAAGTTCCCGATTCCCACCCTCTCACACAGTGAGTTCCCGATTCCCACCCTTTCAGGCAGCGAGTTCCCGATTCCCACCCTCTCAGGCAGCGAGTTGCCGATTCCCACCACCCTCTCAGGCAGCGAGTTCCCGATTCCCACCCTCTCAGACAGCGAGTTCCCGATTCCCACCCTCTCAGGCAGGGAGTTCCCGATTCCCACCACCCTCTCAGACAGCGAGTTCCCGATTCCCACCCTCTCAGACAGCGAGTTCCCGATTCCCACCCTTTCAGGCAGCGAGTTCCCGATTCCCACCTCTCAGACAGCGAGTTCCCGATTCCCACACTCTTAGACAGCGAGTTCCCGATTCACACCCGCTCAGACAGCGAGTTCCCGATTCCCACCCCCCTCTCAGACAGCGAGTTCCCGATTCCCACTCTCTCAGACAGCGAGTTCCCGATTCCAACCCTCTCAGACAGCGAGTTCCCGATTCCCACTCTCTCAGACAGCGAGTTTCCGATTCCCACCCTCTCGGACAGCGAGTTCCCGATTCCCACCCTCTCACACAGTGAGTTCCCGATTCCCACCCTCTCAGACAGCGAGTTCCCGATTCCCACCCTCTCACACAGTGAGTTCCCGATTCCCACCCTCTCAGACAGCGAGTTCCCGATTCCCACCCTTTCAGGCAGCGAGTTCCCGATTCCCACCTCTCAGACAGCGAGTTCCCGATTCCCACCCTCTCAGACAACGAGTTCCCGATTCCCACCCTCTCAGACAGCGAGTTCCCGATTCCCACCTCTCAGACAGCGAGTTCCCGATCCCCACCCTCTCAGACAGCGAGTTCCCGATTCCCACCCTCTCAGACAGCGAGTTCCCGATTCCCACCCTCTCAGACAGCGAGTTCCCGATTCCCACCCTCTCACACAGCGAGTTCCCGATTCCCACCCTCCCAGACAGCGAGTTCCCGATTCCCACCCTCTCAGACAGCGAGTTCCCGATTCCCACCCTCTCAGACAGCGCGTTCCCGATTCCCACCCTCTCAGACAGCGAGTTCCAGATTCCCACCCTCTCAGGCAGCGAGTTCCCGATTCCCACCCTCTCAGACAGCGAGTTCCCGATTCCCACTCTCTCAGACAGCGAGTTCCCGATTCCCACCCTCTCAGACAGCGAGTTCCCGATTCCACCCTCTCAGACAGCGAATTCCCGATTCCCACCGTCTCAGACAGTGGGTTCCCGATTCCCACCCTCTCAGGCAGCGAGTTCCCGATTCCCACCACCCTCTCAGGCAGCAAGTTCCCGATTCCCACCCTTTCAGGTAGCAAGTTCCCGATTCCCACCCTCTCAGACAGCGAGTTCCCGATTCCCACCACCCTCTCGGACAGCGAGTTCCCGATTCCCACCACCCTCTCAGACAGCGAGTTCCCGATTCCCACCCTCTCAGACAGCGAGTTCCCGATTCCCACCCTCTCAGACAGAGAGTTCCCGATTCCCACCCTCTCAGACAGCGAGTTCTCGATTCCCACCCTCTCACACAGCGAGTTCCCGATTCCCACCCTCCCAGACAGCGAGTTCCCGATTCCCACCCTCTCAGACAGCGAGTTCCCGATTCCCACCCTCTCAGACAGCGCGTTCCCGATTCCCACCCTCTGAGACAGCGAGTTCCAGATTCCCACCCTCTCAGGCAGCGAGTTCCCGATTCCCACCCTCTCAGACAGCGAGTTCCCGATTCCCACTCTCTCAGACAGCGAGTTCCCGATTCCCACCCTCTCAAACAGCGAGTTCCCGATTCCACCCTCTCAGACAGCGAATTCCCGATTCCCACCGTCTTAGACAGTGGGTTCCCGATTCCCACCCTCTCAGGCAGCGAGTTCCCGATTCCCACCACCCTCTCAGGCAGCAAGTTCCCGATTCCCACCCTTTCAGGCAGCAAGTTCCCGATTCCCACCCTCTCAGACAGCGAGTTCCCGATTCCCACCACCCTCTCGGACAGCGAGTTCCCGATTCCCACCACCCTCTCAGACAGCGAGTTCCCGATTCCCACCCTCTCAGACAGCGAGTTCCCGATTCCCACCCTCTCACACAGTGAGTTCCCGATTCCCACCCTCTCAGGCAGCGAGTTGCCGATTCCCACCACCCTCTCAGGCAGCGAGTTCCCGATTCCCGCCCTCTCAGACAGCGAGTTCCCGATTCCCACCCCCCTCTCAGGCAGCGAGTTCCCGATTCCCACCATTTCAGGCAGCGAGTTCCCCATTCCCACCCTCTCAGACAGCGAGTTCCTGATTCCCACCAATCAGACAGCGGGTTCCCGATTCCCACCCTCTCACACAGTGAGTTCCCGATTCCCACCACTCTCTCACACAGTGAGTTCCCGATTCCCACCACCCTCTCAGACAGCGAGTTCCCGATTCCCACCCTCTCAGACAGCGAGTTCACGTTTCCCACCCTCTCAGACAGCGAGTTCCCGATTCCCACCCTCTCAGACAGCGAGTTCCCGATTCCCACCCTCTCAGACAGCGAGTTCCCGATTCCCACCCTCTCAGACAGCAAGTTCCCGATTCCCACCCTTTCAGGCAGCAAGTTCCCGATTCCCACCCTCTCAGACAGCGAGTTCCCGATTCCCACCACCCTCTCGGACAGCGAGTTCCCGATTCCCACCACCCTCTCAGACAGCGAGTTCCCGATTCCCACCCTCTCAGACAGCGAGTTCCCGATTCCCACCCTCTCACACAGTGAGTTCCCGATTCCCACCCTCTCAGGCAGCGAGTTGCCGATTCCCACCACCCTCTCAGGCAGCGAGTTCCCGATTCCCGCCCTCTCAGACAGCGAGTTCCCGATTCCCACCCCCCTCTCAGGCAGCGAGTTCCCGATTCCCACCATTTCAGGCAGCGAGTTCCCCATTCCCACCCTCTCAGACAGCGAGTTCCTGATTCCCACCAATCAGACAGCGGGTTCCCGATTCCCACCCTCTCACACAGTGAGTTCCCGATTCCCACCACTCTCTCACACAGTGAGTTCCCGATTCCCACCACCCTCTCAGACAGCGAGTTCCCGATTCCCACCCTCTCAGACAGCGAGTTCACGTTTCCCACCCTCTCAGACAGCGAGTTCCCGATTCCCACCCTCTCAGACAGCGAGTTCCCGATTCCCACCCTCTCAGACAGCGAGTTCCCGATTCCCACCCTCTCAGACAGCGAGTTCCCGATTCCCACCCTCTCAGATAGCGAGTTCCCGATTCCCACCCTCTCAGACAGCGAGTTCCCGATTCCCACCCTCTCAGACAGCGAGTTCCCGATTCCCACCCTCTCAGACACCGAGTTCCCGATTACCACCCTCTCAGACAGCGAGTTCCCGATTCCCGCCCTCTCAGACAGCGAGTTCCCGATTCCCACCCTCTCAGGCAGGGAGTTCCCGATTCCCACCACCCTCTCAGACAGCGAGTTCCCGATTCCCACCCTCTCAGACAGCGAGTTCCCGATTCCCACCCTCTCACACAGTGAGTTCCCGATTCCCACCCTCTCAGGCAGCGAGTTGCCGATTCCCACCACCCTCTCAGGCAGCGAGTTCCCGATTCCCGCCCTATCAGACAGCGAGTTCCCGATTCCCACCCCCCTCTCAGGCAGCGAGTTCCCGATTCCCACCATTTCAGGCAGCGAGTTCCCCATTCCCACCCTCTCAGACAGCGAGTTCCTGATTCCCACCAATAAGACAGCGGGTTCCCGATTCCCACCCTCTCACACAGTGAGTTCCCGATTCCCACCACTCTCTCACACAGTGAGTTCCCGATTCCCACCACCCTCTCAGACAGCGAGTTCCCGATTCCCACCCTCTCAGACAGCGAGTTCACGTTTCCCACCCTCTCAGACAGCGAGTTCCCGATTCCCACCCTCTCAGACAGCGAGTTCCCGATTCCCACCCTCTCAGACAGCGAGTTCCCGATTCCCACCCTCTCAGACAGCGAGTTCACGTTTCCCACCCTCTCAGACAGCGAGTTCCCGATTCCCACCCTCTCAGACAGCGAGTTCCCGATTCCCACCCTCTCAGACAGCGAGTTCCCGATTCCCACCCTCTCAGACAGCGAGTTCCCGATTCCCACCCTCTCAGACAGCGAGTTCCCGATTACCACCCTCTCAGACAGCGAGTTCCCGATTCCCACCCTCTCAGACTAAGAGTTCCCGATTCCCACCCTCTCAGGCAGGGAGTTCCCGATTCCCACCACCCTCTCAGACAGCGAGTTCCCGATGCCCACCCTTTCAGGCAGCGAGTTCCCGTTTCCCACCCTTTGAGGCAGCGAGTTCACATTTCCCACCCTCTCAGACAGCGAGTTCCCGATTCCCACCCTCTCAGACAGCGAGTTCCCGATTCCCACCCTCTCAGACAGCGAGTTCCCGATTCCCACCCTCTCAGGCAGCGAGTTCCCGATTCCCACCCTCTCAAACAGCGAGTTCCCGATTCCCACCCTCTCAGACAGCGAGTTCCCGATTCCCACCCTCTCACACAGTGAGTTCCCGATTCCCACCCTCTCAGGCAGCGAGTTGCCGATTCCCACCACCCTCTCAGGCAGCGAGTTCCCGATTCCCGCCCTATCAGACAGCGAGTTCCCGATTCCCACCCCCCTCTCAGGCAGCGAGTTCCCGATTCCCACCATTTCAGGCAGCGAGTTCCCCATTCCCACCCTCTCAGACAGCGAGTTCCTGATTCCCACCAATCAGACAGCGGGTTCCCGATTCCCACCCTCTCACACAGTGAGTTCCCGATTCCCACCACTCTCTCACACAGTGAGTTCCCGATTCCCACCACCCTCTCAGACAGCGAGTTCCCGATTCCCACCCTCTCAGACAGCGAGTTCACGTTTCCCACCCTCTCAGACAGCGAGTTCCCGATTCCCACCCTCTCAGACAGCGAGTTCCCGATTCCCACCCTCTCAGACAGCGAGTTCCCGATTCCCACCCTCTCAGACAGCGAGTTCCCGATTCCCACCCTCTCAGACAGCGAGTTCCCGATTCCCACCCTCTCAGACAGCGAGTTCCCGATTCCCACCCTCTCAGACAGCGAGTTCCCGATTCCCACCCTCTCAGACAGCGAGTTCCCGATTCCCACCACCCTCTCAGACAGCGAGTTCCCGATGCCCACCCTTTCAGGCAGCGAGTTCCCGTTTCCCACCCTTTGAGGCAGCGAGTTCACATTTCCCACCCTCTCAGACAGCGAGTTCCCGATTCCCACCCTCTCAGACAGCGAGTTCCCGATTCCCACCCTCTCAGACAGCGAGTTCCCGATTCCCACCCTCTCAGGCAGCGAGTTCCCGATTCCCACCCTCTCAAACAGCGAGTTCCCGATTCTCACCCCCCTCTCAGACAGCGAGTTCCCGATTCCCACCCTCTCAGGCAGCGAGTTCACATTTCCCACCCTCTCAGACAGCGAGTTCCCGATTCCCACCCTCTCAGACAACGAGTTCCCGATTCCCACCCTCTCAGACAGCGAGTTCCTGATTCCCACCCTCTCAGGCAGCGAGTTCCCGATTCCCACCCTCTCAAACAGCGAGTTCCCGATTCCCACCCTCTCAGACAGCGAGTTCCTGATTCCCACCCTCTCAGGCAGCGAGTTCCCGATTCCCACCCTTTCAGACAGCGATTTCCCGATTCCCACCCTCTCAGACAGCGAGTTCCCGATTCCCACCCTCTCAGACAGCGAGTTCCCGTTTCCCACCCTCTCAGGCAGCAAGTTCCAGATTCCCACCACCCTCTGGGTGAAAAGGTTTTTCTTCAAATCCCCTCCAAATCTCCTGCTCCTTACCGTAAAGCTATAGCCCCTGGTTATTGACCCCTCTACTAAGGGAAACGTTTCTTTCAATGTCCCTCTTAATTTTGTACACCTCAATCAGGCGCCCCCTCAGCCTTCTCTGCTCCAAGGAAAACAATCCCAGCCCATCCAGCCTCTCTTCACAGCTGAAACGATCCAGCACAGGCAACATAGTATAGAAGTCATAGAATCCCTACAATGCAGAAGGAGACCATTCAGCCCATCGAGTCTGTACCGACCCTCTGATAGAGCACCTCACCTAGTCCTGCACCCACCCCATCCCTGTAACCCCACCTAAACAATTTTTGGACACTAAGGGGCAATTTATCATAGCCAATCCACCTAACCTACACTTCTTTGGACTGTGGGCGGGAACCGGAGCACCCGGAGGAAACCCACGCACACACGGGGAGAACGAGCTGACTCCGCACAGTCATCCGAAGCTGGAATTGAACCCAGGTCCCTGGCACTGTTATGCAGCAGTGCTAACCACTTTGCCACCGTGTTGCCATTTAACATTATGGTGAATCTCCTCTGCACCCTCTCTAGTGCAATCACAACCTTCCTATCGTGTGGCGACCAGAATTGCAGACAGTTCTCTAGCTGTGGCTTAACGAGCATTTTCTACAGCTCCACTGGGTCTGCCACATACAGCAACAGGTCGTCCGCATACAGCGACACCCGATGTTCCTCTCCCCCTCGGACCAGTCCCCTCCATTTCCTGGACTCCCTTAGTGCCATGGCCAAGGGCTCAATTGCCAGTGCAAACAGCAAGGGGGACAGGGGGCACCCCTGCCTCGTCCCTCGGTACAGCCGAAAGTACTCCGACCTCCGCCGATTCGTAGCCACGCTTGCCACCGGGGCTCTATATAACAATCTGACCCAGCCGATAAACCCCTCCCCGGACCCAAACCTCCGCAACACTTCCCAAAGATACTCCCACTCCACCCGGTCGTAAGCCTTCTCCGCGTCCATAGCTGCCACTACCTCCGCTTCTCCCTCCACCGAGGGCATCATAATCACGTTGAGGAGCCCCCGCACGTTAGTATTTAGCTGCCTGCCCTTTACGAACCCCGTCTGGTCCTCATGAATTACCCCCGGGCGACTTGATAGAGGTTTATAAGATGATCAGGGGAATAGATAGAGTAGACAGTCAGAGACTTTTTCCCCGGGTGGAACAAACCATTACAAGGGGACATAAATTTAAGGTGAATGGTGGAAGATATAGGGGGGATGTCAGAGGTAGGTTCTTTACCCAGAGAGTAGTGGGGGCATGGAATGCACTGCCTGTGGAAGTAGTTGATTCGGAAACATTAGGGAACTTCAAGCAGCTATTGGATAGGTACATGGATTACGGTAAAATGATATAGTGTAGATTTATTTGTTCTTAAGGGCAGCACGGTTGCATTGTGGATAGCACATTTGCTTCACAGCTCCAGGGTCCCAGGTTCGATTCCGGCTTGGGTCGCTGTCTGTGCGGAGTCTGCACATCCTCCCCGTGTCTGCGTGGGTTTCCTCCGGGTGCTCCGGTTTCCTCCCACAGTCCAAAGATGTGCAGGTTAGGTGGATTGGCCATGATAAATTGCCCTTAGTGTCCAAAATTGCCCTTAATGTTGGGTGGAGGTGTTGACTTTGGGTAGGGTGCTCTTTCCAAGAGCCGGTGCAGACTCAATGGGCCGAATGGCCTCCTTCTGCACTGTAAATTCAATGATAATCTATGATTAATCTAGGACAAAGGTTCGGCACAACATCGTGGGCCGAAGGGCCTGTTCTGTGCTGTATTTTTCTATGTTCTATGTACTCTTATATACTATGCCTCGGCTAATAACCTGTCCTGCTGCCTCCAGCGATCCACGTACATGTATGGCAAGGTCCCTCTGGTCCTCTTTACTTCCCAGCATCCTACCGTTCAATGTATATTCTCTTGCCTTGTTCGTCTTCCCAAATGCATCACCCCACACTTTTCAGGGTTAAATTCCATTCGCCACCGTCTAACCAGCCTGTCTATATCGCACTGTAATCTGAGGCTTCCCCCCTCACTATTTACCACACCACCAATTTTTGTGCTATGTGAACTTGCTGATCATATCTACTTTCATGTCTAGATCATTAATGTACCCTACAAATAACCAGGACCCAGCACCGATCACTGTGGCACACCACTGGACACAGGCCTCCAGTCACAAAAACAAGCTTCGACCATCACCCTCTGCCTGCTGCCACCAAGCCAATTTTGGATTCAATTTGCCAAATTGCCTGGACCCCATGGACTCTTGCCTTCTTGATCACTCTCCCTTGCGGGATCTTGTCAAAAGCCTGTTGCACCTGCACGCTTACCTTCAGTGACTGGCGTACGAGGACACCCAGGTCTTTTGCACATTCCCCTCTCCTAATTTATGGCCACCCAGATAATAGTCTGCCTTCTTGTTTTTGCTACCAAAGTGGATAACCTCACATTTGTCCAAATTATACGACATCTGCCATTCATTTGCCCACTCACTCAACTTGTCCAAATCACACTGAAGGATCTCTGCATCCTCCTCACAGCTCACCCTCCCACCAAACTTGATGTCATCTGCAAATTTGGACAGATGACGTTTTGTTCCCTCATCTAAATCATTAATATAAATTGTGAATAGCTGGGGTCCCAGCACCGATCCCTGTGGTACCACACTAATCAGTGCCTGCCTATTTGAAAAAGATCCGTTAATTCTTACTCTGTTTCCTGTCTGCCAACCAGTTTTCTATCCACCTTAATACACTTACCCCAATCCCATGCTCTTTAATTTTACATGCCAATCTCCTATGTGGGCCTTTGTCAAAAGCCTTCTGAAAGTCCAAATAAATCACATCCACTGGCTCCCTCCCCCATCAACTCTACTAGTTACATTCTCGAAGAATTCCAGTAGATTTGTCAAGAATGATTTCCCTTTCATAAATCCATGCTGACTCTGTCCGATCCTGCCACTGTTTTCTAAGTGTTCTGCCATTAAAACTTTTGATAGTGGATTCTAGAATTTTCCCCACTACTGCTGTTAGGCTTACCGGTCTATAATTCCCTGTTTTCTCTCTACCTCCCTTTTTAAATAGTGGAGTTACATTAACCATTCTCCAATCTGCAAGAACTGTTCCAGAGTTTATAGAATCCTAGAAGATGATAGCCAATGCATCCACTATTTCTCGAGCCACTTCCTTAAGTACTCTGGGAGATACATTATCCAGCCCTCTGGATTTATCAGCCTCCAATCCCATCAATTTCCCCAACACCATTTCCCTACTGATATTGATCACCTTCAGTTCCTCCCACTCACTAAACCCTGCATTCCCCAACATTTGTGGTACTGCGCTGTAATGTTCTATGTTCGATGTTAATTGTGCTCTCTTTTGTGAAGACAGAAAAGGATGCATTTAGTTGCTCAGCCTTTTCTTTGACCCCTATTATACATGCCCTTGTTTCTGACTGTAAGAGACATTTGCCTTCACCAATCATTTTCTCTTCACATACCTGTAGATACTTTATAGTCAGTCTTTATGTTCCCTGCAAGCTTACTCTCAAACTCTATTTTCCCTTCATAATCAATGCCTTGGTCCTTCTTCGCTGAATTCTAAACAGCTCCCAATCCTCAATTTAGAGTACTCGATTCATTTTTCCCAATCAAGGGCGATTTAGTGTGGCTAATCCACCTACCCTTACATCTTTCGGTTATGGAGGCAAAACCCACACAAACACGGGAAGAATGTGCAAACTCCACACGGAAAGTGACCCAGAGCCGGGATCGAACCTGGGACCTCGGCGCCATGAGACAGCAGTGCTAACCACTGCACCACCGTGCTGCCCCAAATCTTGTCTTTTTAACATTTCTTGTCACGCCCAATATTTTTCACTGAGGCCCTGTTTGAATCTGGCCCTTAGTTTCTCTGCCTATCAGGCCGAAGGGCCTGTTCCTGTGCTGTAATTTTCTTTGTTCTTCTTTCTGTCCTTTGTTTTTTGTCCTTGCTTCCTCCTCCTCGGACTCCTCGCATAGGTTCTCATCCCCCTTCCATTTTCGTTTAAACCCTTTCCAACCACTCTAGCAGGTACTCCCCATAGGACATCAGTCCCAGTTCTGTCCAGGTGTAACCCGTCCAGTTTGCACAGGCCCCACCTACCCTAGAACCAGTCCCAATGCCCCAGGAATCTGAAACCCTCCCCCTCACACCATCTCTTCAGCCACGTGTTCATCCGATATATCCTGCTATTTCTACTCTGACTAGCATGTGGCACTGGTAATAATCCTGAGATCACTACCTTTGAGGTCCGATTTCTCAACTTTCTTCCTAACTGTATTCTGCTTTTAGGACTTCATCCCTTTTTTTTACCCATGTCGTTGGTACCGATGTGCACCACGACCGTTGGTTCTTCATCCAACCCCTCCAGAATGTCCTGTAACTGCTCGGAGACATCCTTGACCCTAGCACCAAGTAGGCAACATACCATCCTGGAGTCTCGTTTGCGGCCACAGAAACACCTATCTATTCCCCTTATAATTGAATCCCCTATAACTATCATATTCCCACACCTTTTATTCCTCCCTTCTCCAGCAGAAACAACCGTGATGCAACAAATTTGGCTGTTGCTGGTTTTCCTGAGAGGTCATTCCCCTCAACAGTATCCAAAGTGGTCTATATGTTTTGCGGGGGAATGGCGACAGGAGATTCCTGCACTGCCTGACTAGCTCTCTTGCTCTGCCTGGTGGTCACCCATTCCCTTCCTGCCTGTGAAGTCTGAGCCTGCGGTGTGACCACCTCTCTATACGTGCTATCCACGACACTCTCTGCCTCGCAGATGCCCACAGTGTCCCCAGCCTCCGCTCCAGTTCTGAAACCAGAGCTGTAGCTGGAGACCCTTCCTGCCCACATGCTGGTCCCGGGCACTGGAAATGTTCCCGGCTTCCCACATGGAGCAAGAGGAGAAAACCAAGGCTCTGAGCCTTCCTGCCGTGACTTACCCCTTTAAATTAAACCTTTGGAAGATGCTTGATATGAGATTAAATCCAATTCTCTATGGCCCTTCTTTCCTTGTGTTTGTCACTACCAATTATAACCCTTACAGATTATAAACCACAAAACATATTTTCAACTTGTAAGTGATAAAAGTAGTAAAGACTTAGCTGATCTTACCAATACTTACGAATCAGTCTCTCCCTTGTAGCCTCAACTGCTGCAGCAGAGCAGGACAACCCCCTGAAGATTTAAAAAATAACAAAGCAAGGAGAAAAAGCAGAAAGTACCTTTTCCCGTTCTGCACCGGATTCTCACTCTTTCAAATTCCCGATTTTCAAATTCACTCTGGCAGTCTCACTCCGGATGTGGTCTCTCCCACTGCTCGTGTGCAAAGTTCACTGCCAAAACACACTTGCCAACCTAAAATTGCTGGCAAAAGCACTGAGGCTAAGTTAGATATAATGAATCTAGAGTTGCTCGTTCTTTGTTACAGCCTCAAAATTAATCAATATTTAGCTGTTTGAGTTTAAAAGAATTGCTGCCTGCGTGATGTCAATTCTTGATGAATACTGGAATGCAATCTATCTACACAAAAACGATGAATGTCAAAACCCAGCTTTAAAACAGTGTGACGGAACTATCCAGCTGTTTGCTGCCTTTTTAAACTGGAGATTTGAGGAAGTACAGGAATAGGCAAAGGCTGATAAATGCCAGCAGAATCCTACAGCTTGTTATATGCAAGCTCATTTTATATTATTGCTGAGTTAATATTGGATGCTGCAACTCAATGGTTTACCAATACACTGCAATGAGGAGAAAGAACATTAATTCATGTCTTTAATTCTGTACATAATGGTATCTTGATCCCAGACTGTACTCAGCAGGAAGATTTAAAAGCAAGTCTAAGTGTCCAAGTTGTTTGTAGCCACATATTTTTAATTAGTGGCTGTAAACTGGAGTTGTCAAATTTCAGTACATCACCGACTCAACCCTTTCATCAGAAAAAGGTAGGGAAATGTAAAGTCGCCATAGTCCCAGATGATAATAGGCTGCTTTCCGCTTTGAGGTGGTCTAACCTCAGGGTCACCACACCTCAGGCGACAGGGAAGTTTGAGAAGGCGGGGCCTTCATGACTAACCTCAGCCGGTACAGGAATTGAACCCGCGCTGCTGGCCTCGCTCTACGGCACCAACCAGCTGTGAGCTAAACCGGCCCCTAAACCGTCAGAAAAAGGTACATGTTAATGAAAGATAAAAGAAAAATTGGACTGCCAACAGCAAAATGGGGAAAATATTGCTCATCTTTGAAGGAAACACCCAAATACATTTTGTTGCTAACAACGGAAATGGCAACCCTTTTCTAAGGTTTTCACACAAACATAGGAGCAGGAATAAGCCATTCAGCCCCTCATTCCTGCTCTGCCATTCAATACAATCATGCCGGATCTGAATGTGGGCTCGATTCCACATTCTGCCGACAATTATAATTCTTACAAACGTACATGACTACTCCAAACACTGCTGCCTCACGGCGCTGAGGACCTGGGATCAATCCCAGCTCCAGGTCACTGACCATGGAGCTTGCACGTTCTCCCCGTGTTTGCGTGGGTCTCACCCCCACAACCCAAAAGATGTGCAGGGGGGTGGATTGGCCATGCTAAATTACCCCTTAATTGGAAAAATAAGGATACTCTATTTTTTTTTTAATGACTACTCCAAACACACAATATTTAAGTGAAATTGGGGTTTTCCAATTGGCTGAACAAAGTAAACTATTGGGTATTTGAGCCATGTAGACGGGGAAGATCCCAAAAGTGATTACTGCTCCGGACTGAGTTTGCTGACCTCAGCCCGTGTTGTAACATAGTGCACCTTTCACCATGTGTTTAGTTATTTTGTTATTCAATATAGTAAATGGCGGCCACTTTTCTTTCCAAACCAAAAGCACCTAATACTTGGCTAGGTGAAGATCTAAGTCCCACCCACCCTTAGACCAAATAGCTGCCAGTAATGCACAGGACAGCTTCAGAACAGTTACAATTCTACATCTTGTGCCATTCTACTTCCTGTTCTTGCAATCCAGCCACTTGCCACTGCTTCATCTACTATGCTGCATACATCACAATACATGCAGCTTTATACAGGGTTACCATCCAGCATTTTTGTGTCACAACTTCCTGAGGCTACCAAAATGACTTAATTGCTGATGCAAACAATTACATTAATTGAGATTGTGAAAATCAAAGGTAGTCACGAGTCCTGATTGTATAAATATCGCGGCTCCAATATTCAAACAAGCCTCACTGTCAAAGTCAAAACCTCGCCCTGGAAGACTAGAAAGAGTTGGCTCAGATTAATTTATTGTCCATTGCAAATCAATATTTTCCATCATACCAACACAGGGCTTGTTCAAACAGCACAGTGCACAAAATAAATATTAGGGTGGAACTGCAATGCTCGTGCAAAACACTGCTGCTGAATCATGCAAAGCTCATCACTTTGCTTCATACTTAAATGTTGCTCCAGGATTTTCACAGCAACTTCATTGCAGTGTTAATGTAAACCTACTTGTGACACTAATAAAGATTATGATAATTATTATTAGGTACCAATAGGAATATATGAATCACGGGAACATTCCCATTTGTGATCACATATTGTGCGTCAGCAAGCTTTGAAAGGCCACTCAACCTCTGCCAATCAGAGACCCTAAACTTTGCACAAATCTGTGCTCCTAAGGATTACATACCATTGGGTCAAAGTGTTGGGAATACGGGACATAAACTATCAATCAGAAAAATTCAGATTACTAACAAATTTAAGCAAGGGAGGGGCCTAAAAGCAGAAATTTTAAAATGTCATAATCAGACAAATAACAAGTTCCTCCAAGTGTGGTAAAACGTATTTCCTGTGATAGGCAATGCAAAGGGACTAGGAATATAGCACACAGTAAAATCAGCTTGTGCACTCTGTTCAAATATATTGGCATGTTTTGTTTTAATTAAGGGGCAATTTAGCATGGCCAATCCACCTACCCTCCACACATCTTTGGGTTGTGGGGTGAGACTCATGTAGACACGGGGCGAATGTGCATACTCCACACAGACAGTGACCCAGAGCCGGGATCGAACCCGGGTCCTCGGCGGCGTGAATCAGCAGTGCTAACCACTGCGCCACCGTGCTGCCCACATTTCGGCATGTTACATGCTAAACTGAAATTAGTCTCGAGAGTTTATCTGCATGGACTCTTTTTATTTTATTTTTTAAAATAAATTTAGAGTACCCAATTTTTTCCCCCCAATCATGGGCAACTTAGCGTGGCCAATTCGTCTACCCTGCACATCTTTTTTGGGTTGTGGGGGTGACACCCAAGCTGACACGGGCAGAATGTGGACTCTGTTTTTAAACAGCAGGCTGTGTTACTCACTGAAATTATAGAATGCTGTGACCACAAGTCTCAATTGCAGTCAGTTTAAGTTTTAAAATAATGGGCATGAGAAATCAAGAAATGAGTACAAATGAGGAAATTCACGGGGCAAATTTTCCAATTGTTTTTTCTAAAACTTCATTAAACTTTCATTCGTTATTCATTAAAGTGCAACATACAAATGGTCTCTCCTGCTCACATTCCAAAACAATCCTGAGCGGCTCCAAGCCCAGAGAAAGTACGGCATCTGCAGGAGCCTTTAACCCCCGCTAAAAAAATGGAAATTCATCACCGTCAGTTTTGATATTTGACTGCAGGATAACCAGAAACATTCTTTAACCCACACTGAATCCACTTTGTAATCCCAACTAGCTGCAAGGAATAAATGCACTGGCTATCATCCTTGCTTTGCTAAATTTAAACAAAGGCAGAGGTACTATTATCAGCATAGGTAGAACTTAAACTAGTTAATGACTGAAATGACATGATATGAAATGACAGTCAAGCACGAGCTTGGTATTCCATCCAATGTATCTGGTGTTTATGAAAATTAAACAGCATGAAATGTCTGCCTTCTGTGGAGCCACCAAATAGTAACAGGATGGTAGGGCAGGCAATAAGCAAAGAAATAACGGATGTGTGTAGAAATGGTACAGCGGTTATCATGGGAGATTTTAATCTGCATATCGATTGGTTTAACCCGGTTGGTAAAGGCAGCCTCGAGGAGGAGTTTATAGAATGTGCCCGGGATAATTTCCTGGAACAGTATGTAATGGAATCTACAAGGGAACAAGCGGTCCTAGATCTGGTCCTGTGTAATGAGGCAGGATTGATTAATGATCTCATAGTTCGGGATCCTCTTGGAAGGAGCGACCACAATATGGTGGAATTTAAAATACAGTTGGAGGATGACAAGGTAAAATCAAACACTAGTGTTTTGTGCTTAAACAAAGGCAATTACAATGGGATGAGAGAAGAACTAGCTAAGGTAGACTGGGAGCAAAGACTTCATGGTGAAGCAGTTGAGGAACAGTGGAGAACCTTCCGAGCGATCTTTCACAGTGTTCAGAAAAGGTTCATACCGACAAAAAAGAAAGACGGTAGAAAGGGGAAAAATCGACCGTGGATATCTAAGGAGGTGAGGGAGAGTATCAAATTGAAGGAAAAAACATACAAAGTGGCAAAAATTAGTGGGAGACTAGAGGACTGGGAGGTCTTTAGGGGACAACAGAAAGCTACTAAAAAAAGCCATAAAGAAGAGTAAGGTAGACTATGAAAGTAAACTGGCTCAGAACATAAAAGCAGATAGTAAAAGCTTCTACAAATATATAAGACAAAAAAGAGTGGCTAAGGTAAATATTGGTCCTTTGGAAGATGAGAAGGGAGATTTAATAATAGGAGACGGGGAAATGGCTGAGGAGCTGAACAGGTTTTTTGGGTCAGTCTTCACAGTGGAGGACACAAATAACATGCCAGTGACTGATGGAAATAAGGATATGATAGGTGAGGACCTTGAGATGATTGTAATCACTAAGGAGGCAGTATTGGGCAAGCTAATGGGGCTAAAGGTAGACAAGTCTCCTGGCCCTGATGGGATGCATCCCAGAGTGTTAAAAGAGATGGCTAAGGAAATTGTAAACGCACTAGTGATAATTTATCAAAATTCACTAGACTCTGGGGTGGTCCCAGAGGATTGGAAAGTAGCAATCGTGACTCCACTGTTTAAAAAAGGAGGTCGGCAGAAAGCGGGTAATTATAGGCCGGTAAGCTTAACTTCGGTTGTAGGGAAAATGCTGGAATCTATCATTAAGGAGGAAATAGCGGGGCACCTGGAGGGAAATTGTCCCATTAGGCAGACGCAGCATGGGTTCACAAAGGGTAGGTCGTGTCTGACTAATTTGGTAGAATTTTTTGAGGACGTTACTAGTGCAATAGATAACGGGGAGCCAATGGATGTGGTGTATCTGGATTTCCAGAAAACTTTTGACAAGGTGCCACACAAAAGGTTGCTGCATAAACTAAAGATGCATGGCATTGAGGGTAAAGTGGTAGCATGGGTAGAGGATTGGTTAACTAACAGAAAGCAGAGAGTGGGGATAAATGGGTGTTTCTCTGGTTGGCAACCTGTAACTAGTGGGGTCCCTCAAGGATCAGTGTTGGGCCCGCAGTTGTTCACAATTTACATAGATGATTTAGAGTTGGGGACCAAGTGCAATGTGTCAAAGTTTGCAGACGACACTAAGATGAGTGGTAAAGCAAAAAGGGCAGAGGATACCGGAAGTCTGCAGAAGGATTTGGATAGGTTAGGTGAATGGGCTAGGGTCTGGCAGATGGAATTCAATGTTGCCAAATGTGAGGCTATCCATTTTGGGGGGAATAACAGCAGAATGGATTATTATTTAAACGGTAATATGTTACAACATGCTGCTGTGCAGAGGGACCTGGGTGTGCTGGTGCACGAGTCGCAAAAAGTTGGTGTTCAGGTGCAACAGGTGATTAAGAAGGCTAATCGAGTTTTGGCTTTCATTGCTAGAGGGATGGAGTTCAAGACTAGTGAGGTTATGCTGCAATTGTATAGGGTGTTGGTGAGGCCGCATCTGGAGTATTGTGTTCAGTTTTGGTCTCCTTACCTGAGAAAGGACATATTGGCACTGGAGGGAGTGCAGAGGAGATTCACTAGGTTGATCCCAGAGTTGAGGGGATTAGATTATGACGAGAGGTTGAGTAGACTGGGACTGTACTCATTGGAGTTTAGAAGGATGCGGGGGGATCTTATTGAAACATATAAAATTATGAAGGGAATAGATAGGATAGATGCGGGCAGGTTGTTTCCACTGGTTGGGGAAAGCAGAACTAGGGGGGATAGCCTCAAAATAAGGGGAGGTAGATTTAGGATGGAGTGTAGGAGGAACTTCTTCACCCAAAGGGTTGTGAATCTCTGGAATTCCTTGCCCAGTGAAGCAGTTGAGGCTCCTTCTTTAAACGTTTTTAAGAAAAGTTCTAAAGAATAAAGGGATTAAGCGTTATGGTGTTCGGGCCGGAAAGTGGAGCTGAGTCCACAAAGATCAGCCATGATCTCATTAAATGGCGCAGCAGGCTCGAGGGGCCAGATGGCCTACTCCTGTTCCTAGTTCTTATGTTCTTATGAGTCATGCTCATCAGAAACCTGGATCAGATAGCAACTGAAAATTCTCTCGGGGGCCCAGAGAAATGGACTAAAAACTGTTCCAAGCCTCCACCCAAAATGTTCAGCTGTCTTTTCATTTTCAAATGCTGTGCAATTCCAGTATGTTCTATTTTTGGATGGAAGAAAACTCAGTACACAAAGGTACAAATGCAAAAACCTCACCTACTGAGCTACCCAATCCCCTTAATTACAATATTTTTTTTTAAAAAAAATTTCAGTTTGGTATTATAAAACCTTTGTCAAAAACAGTCTATTTCTTCCAATCTGTATGCCTTTACTTCAAGAGCAAACATCAAGATAACAAATAGAAATGCAGCTAATTCCAATTGTAACAATATTGTTTTGCCTTCTCACACACTCCTTGTACCATATCACTGTTTCGTCACAGACCTCCCGAAGTTTCCAAACACTTCCCTCTCCCAAGACAGCACAACATTCCCCCCAAATTCAGCAATGTCCCATAGGAATAACATCAAGTTCAAAATCATTGGCAACAAATTCAAAACAACTAAGGATATCAACAACTGTAATGCATCATGTTTTTTGTGGTTCTTACGCATGTGTTGTTAGAATTTTGAATCTTATCATTCTGTGTGTATATATATATATATATAGTGCTATATATAACAAAAACCCAATAAAAACATTTTTAAAAATATATATTTTGCGTGATGTCCTGCATACATTCAACTTGCTAATATTAGTGTCAAAGAGTTTTATCAGAACATAGAAAGAGGCCTTTCGGCCCATCGTGTTTGCGCCGGCCATCGAGCACCTATCTATTTTAATCCTATTTTCCAGCACTTAGTCCACAACCTTGTACGCTGTGGAATTTCAGGTACTCATCTAAATGCTTGTCTGTTTACTGCTTTTCAAAGGCCTCTCGCATCAATTTCTCTCAATTCTCGTCCAACATTAGTTCCTTACAGGGAAATAACTTCAAAGGATGGCCTGTTTCAAATTCTCTCCAGTAATTTCTTTATTTTTGTCTGTAGATTTATATTTAGACATTAGAAGGTAAATTTAATGTCATCAGATTATAATGTGTACAAACAATGATAACTTTTGTAACAACAAACAGATATGCTTGCTAGTTTTAAATCATTCTTTTAAATTTGTGCTGGATTGTTGTAAAGTGCATGTTTAGCATACTGGGTCATTTGGCCCATTACCCCATTCCATTGCTCGGCCCACAACACAGCTGTAGGGTGCAATTCAGCGACTGCCTCGCGCCTGGCGCGATCCCGACGAATAGCAGGAGAGGGCAAAATCGAGATTTGAGCCGCCGTAACCCATTTTGCAATTCACCTGGCCCGCTCAAGGTGTCAGCCTGCTGCCTGTCCTCCAACCCCTCGGGGGAACAGGGTGCCCTACCTCTCAACCATAGCGTCAAGAAGCCTGGCCAGGGGGCAGCACGGTGGCGCAGTGGGTTAGCCCTGCAGCCTCACCGCGCCGAGGTCCCAGGTTCGATCCCGGCTCTGGGTCACTGTCCGTGTGGAGTTTGCACATTCCCCCCGTGTCTGCGTGGGTTTCACCCCCCACTGCCCAAAGATGTGCAGGGTAGGTGGATTGGCCGTACTAAATTGCCCCTTAATTGGAAAAAATGAATTGGGTACACTAAATTTATATTTAAAAAAAGAAGCCTGGCCAGGTCGGCATCCCCAAAGTGAGGAGCTGGTCTGCGCGCTGCCGTGCTTGTGTACTGACTGGGAGCGAGTGGTGAGGGAGCGCATAAAAGCAGCTCCGCCTCATTAGCGGTGACACGCTGAGGTGCGGGTCTGGTGAATCAGATGGCGAGGGAGCCAGTAATCATAGAATCATAGCATTTACAGTGCAGAAGGAGGACATTCGGCCCTTCGAGTCTGCACCGGCCCTTGGAAAGAGCACCCTACTTAAGCCCACACCTCCACCCTATCCCCGTAACCCTATCTAACCTTATTCTACACTAAGGGCAGTTTATCATGGCCAATCCACCTCACTTGCACATCTTTGGACTGTGGGAGGAAAACCAGAGCACCCGGAGGAAACCCACGCAGACACGGGGAGAACATGCAGACTCCGCACAGTCACCCGAGGCCGGAATTGAACTCGGGTCCCTGGAGCTGCGAGGCAGCGGTGCTAATCTTCTGGGGACTCATTTTTGGCACCAAGCGCCGCGATCTTGCCAATGCTGCTGTTGTGAAACTCCCCATCAAACACGCTCAAAACCAGACTTTAACTTTGGTCTGCTTAATTGAGCCCGTACAGACAAGTCTAATGTTTTGCCTTTTCTCTTTACCCTTTAACCACAAGTTAGACACAAAGAGGTACGTCAAACACTGATTAAGCCAGCTTGAAGTAGTATATTCTGTATTCTGATGAAGCTTTGAGTGAAAGACATCTCCGCCAATGTTATTTTCCTAATAAGTTCACATTTTTCTGTCAATTAATTTCTTAAATTTTAACATCATTAAATCTCCCCAAAATATTCACTGCTCTCGTGAATGCCTCATTTAATTTAGTTTCCAATAAATATCTCAACCTTATCATCTTAGTGAATCAATGTTGCCTCTTTTCCACATACTAGCTTTCATTCAAAATTGAACGCAGATCTCTTAATCAATCAAATATCTTGCACAAGCTTATCCACACACGATGCTATTTTATTCAAATCCTCCATATACGAAACCCAGAATACCATTTCCCTATTATATTGCTTTATACAACTTGGGTTTTACTTTTAAACATCCGTTCACTTGTGTGTGGCAGGAGATTTTGTCATTCATTGGCTATTTTAGGAATCCAACCACTTGACATGGATCTCAGTTCTTTTACCCCAAAATGTACCACTTCCCTTTTAAACTGCATTTGCCACATCTCTATCCACATCTCTATTCCCTAACCTCGCCATTTAGTCTCCTGCAATGTTTTTTTCGTTTGCCTTGGTGTCTAATTTGGAATCTCCCAATTTTGATATAAATAGACAATTACAGCAAATCTGTATGCCTCTCAAAAAGGCACATCTCAAAACCGGAAAACCGAGAACCCCAAAGACAGGATAGTTCTCAAAGAGAACGAAAGGAACAAAAATTCAGCTATCCTGAAATTGTTTTCTGTCCACTAAATCATCCAACTGTCTGAATAAAATCACTGCTCGAAATAACTGCAGGTCTGATAATCACAAAAACAGACTTGACTGTCAAATAACGTGGAGTTTCTTACTATGCTCACTTAATTACTGTTGTTGCCGTGGTAATTGTCTCTTCTTTGCTATCTCAATCTGTTTCTTTGCTTTTTATTCCGTATTTCTTGTTCCTA
Organism: Scyliorhinus torazame; assembly: GCF_047496885.1. Lineage (NCBI taxonomy): Eukaryota > Metazoa > Chordata > Chondrichthyes > Carcharhiniformes > Scyliorhinidae > Scyliorhinus > Scyliorhinus torazame. The sequence continues at coordinate 5,834,443 of NC_092718.1, forward strand.
CACCGCCTCCCTTGCACATCGTTTTGGGTTGTGGGGGTGAGACCCACGCAGACACGGGGAGAATGTGCAAACTCCACACGGACAGTGACCCGGGGCCGGGATCAAACCCAGGTCCTTGGCACCGTGAGGCAAGGTAGCACAGTGGTTAGCACTGTTTTTTCACAGCTCCAGGGTCCCAGGTTCGATACCCGGCTTGGGTCGCTGTCTGTGCGGAGTCTGCACGTTCTCCCCGTGTCTGCGTGGGTTTCCTCCGGGTGCTCCGGTTTCCTCCCACAGTTAAAAGATGTGCAGATTAGGTGGATTGGCCGTGCTAAATTGCCCCTTAGGGTCCAAAAAAGGTTAGGTGGGGTTATTGGGATAGGGTGAAGGTGTGGGCTTAAGTAGAGTGTTCTTTCCAAGGACCGGTGCAGACTCAATGGGCCGAATGGCCTCCTTCTGCACTGTAAATTCTATGATTCAGTGCTAACCACTGTGCCGCTCACGTTCATTCAAATTTTAAATCAAGATGCATAAAAATAAATATGCTGGGCAGACTGTTGAAAGGGTTACAAGCAGGCGGCACGGTGGCGCAGTGGGTCAGCCCTGCTGTCGGAGGGCAGCACGGTGGCGCAGTGGTTAACCCTGCTGTCGGAGGGCAGCACGGTGGCGCAGTGGTTAACCCTGCTGTCGGAGGGCGGTACGGTGGCGCAGTGGTTAACCCTGCTGTCGGAGGGCGGCACGGTGGCGCAGTGGTTAACCCTGCTGTCGGAGGGCGGTACGGTGGCGCAGTGGTTAACCCTGCTGTCGGAGGGCAGCACGGTGGCGCAGTGGTTAACCCTGCTGTCGGAGGGCGGCACGGTGGTGCAGTGGTTAACCCTGCTGTCGGAGGGCGGCACGGTGGCACAGTGGTTAACCCTGCTGTCGGAGGGCGGCACGGTGGCGCAGTGGTTAGCACTGCTGTCGGAGGGCGGCACGGTGGTGCAGTGGTTAAACCTGCTGTCGGAGGGCGGCACGGTGGCGCAGTGGTTAACCCTGCTGTCGGAGGGCGGTACGGTGGCGCAGTGGTTAACCCTGCTGTCGGAGGGCGGCACGGTGGCGCAGTGGTTAGCACTGCTGTCGGAGGGCGGCACGGTGGTGCAGGGGTTAACCCTGCTGTCGGAGGGCGGCACGGTGGCGCAGTGGTTAACCCTGCTGTCGGAGGGCGGCACGGTGGCGCAATGGTTAACCCTGCTGTCGGAGGGCAGCACGGTGGCGCAGTGGTTAACCCTGCTGTCGGAGGGCAGCACGGTGGCGCAGTGGTTAACCCTGCTGTCGGAGGGCAGCACGGTGGCGCAGTGGGTCAGCCCTGCTGTCGGAGGGTGGCACGGTGGTGCAGTGGTTAACCCTGCTGTCGGAGGGCGGTACGGTGGCGCAGTGGTTAACCCTGCTGTCGGAGGGCGGCACGGTGGCGCAGTGGTTAACCCTGCTGTCGGAGGGCAGCACGGTGGTGCAGTGGTTAACCCTGCTGTCGGAGGGCGGTACGGTGGCGCAGTGGTTAACCCTGCTGTCGGAGGGCAGCACGGTGGTGCAGTGGTTAACCCTGCTGTCGGAGGGCAGCACGGTGGCGCAGTGGTTAACCCTGCTGTCGGAGGGCAGCACGGTGGCGCAGTGGGTCAGCCCTGCTGTCGGAGGGTGGCACGGTGGTGCAGTGGTTAACCCTGCTGTCGGAGGGCGGTACGGTGGCGCAGTGGTTAACCCTGCTGTCGGAGGGCGGCACGGTGGCGCAGTGGTTAACCCTGCTGTCGGAGGGCAGCACGGTGGCGCAGTGGGTCAGCCCTGCTGTCGGAGGGTGGCACGGTGGCGCAGTGGTTAACCCTGCTGTCGGAGGGCGGCATGGTGGCGCAGTGGTTAACCCTGCTGTCGGAGGGTGGCACGGTGGCGCAGTGGTTAGCACTGCTGCCTATGGTGCTGAGGACCCAGGTTTGATCCCAATCCCGGGTGTTTGTCCGTGTGGAGTTTGTACATTCTCCCCGTGTCTGCGTGGGTGGTCACCCCCACAATCCAAAGATGTGCAGGTTAGGTGGATTGGCCATGCTAAAAAGGTCTGGCCACGCCAGATATGATCTAAGGAGATCCATCACAGATGCCAAAAGACAGTACCGGACCAAGCTCGAGTCCCAGGCTAGCCAACTACCCCCGCCAACTATGGCAAGGTCTGCAAGACATAACAGGCTACAAGACGAAGGCATGTAAAATCGCCGGCTCCAACACACCCCTCCCTGATGCATCCTATGCCCTCTTTGAGCAAGAGGTCAGCGAGACCACGCCCTCCACCCCAGAATGCTCGGATTAACCTGTATCTGAGATCACCGTTACAGATGGCAGAGCAGCCTTCTCGAAGGTCAACCTACAGAAAGCCACTGGCCCAGATGGGGTACCCGGACGAGCACTCGGGTCTTGCCCGGATCAGCTGGCGGGCGTATTCGCAGGTTCGCTAAAAGACATCTTCAACCTCTTTACAACAATCTGAGGTCCCTATCTGCTTCAGGAAGACGACCATCATCCCTGGATCAAAGAAAAGCCAAGCAGCGTGGCCTTAATGACTATCGTCCAGTGGCTCTGACATCCATCATCATGAAGTGCTTCAAAAGGTTAGTCATGGCACGAATCAACTCCAGCCTCCCGGATTGCCTTGACCCACTACAGTTCGCCTACCGCTGCAACAGGTCCACAGCAGATGCCAACTCCCTGGCCCTGCACTCAACACTGGAACAGCTAGATAACAAAGACACCTATGTCAGATTCCTATTTATTGACTACAGCTCAGCCTTCAACACCATTATTCCTACGAAACTCATCTCCAAACTCCGTGGCCTGGGTCTGGGCTCCTCCCTCTGCGACTGGATCCTGAACTTCCTAACCCACAAGCCACGATTAGTAAGGATAGGCAACAACACCTCCTCCACGATCATCCTCAACACCGGTGCCCCACAAGGCTGTGTCCTCAGCCCCCGACTATACTCCTTATACACCTAAGACTGTGTGGCCAAATTCCCCTCCCCCTCGATTTTCAAATTTGCTGATGACACCACAGTAGTGAGTCGGATTTCAAACAATGACGAGACAGAGTACAGGAAATGAGATAGAGAATCTGGTGAACTGGTGCGATGACAATAATCTCTCCCTCAATGTCAACAAAACAAAGGAGATTGTCATCGACTTCAGGAAGCGTAGTGGAGAACGTGCCCCTGTCGACATCAATGGGAACGAAGTAGAAAGGATCGAGAGATTCAAGTTTTTAGGTGTCAGATCACCAACAACCTGTCCTGGTCCCCCCATGCCAATACTGTAGTTAAGAAAGCCCACCAACGACTCTACTTTCTCAGACGACTAAGGAAATTTGGCATGTCAAAGGAACAAACTAAGAACAAAGAAATGTACAGCACAGGAACAGGCCCTTCGGCCCTCCAAGCCCGTGCCGACCATGCTGCCCGACTAAACTACAATCTTCTACACTTCCTGGGTCCGTATCCTTCTATTCCCATCCTATTCATGGATTTGTCAAGATGCCCCTTAAATGTCACTACCGTCCCTGCTTCCACCACCTCCTCCGGTAGCGAGATCCAGGCACCCACTACCCTCTGTGTAAAAAACCTGCCTCGTATATCTGCTCTAAACCTTGCCCCTCTGACCTTAAACCTATGCCCCCTAGTAATTGACCCCTCTACCCTGGGGAAAAGCCTCTGACTATCCACTCTGTCTATGCCCCTCATAATTTTGTATACCTCTATCAGGTCGCCCCTCAACCTCCTTCGTTCCAGTGAGAACAAACCGAGTTTATTCAACCGCTCCTCATAGCTAATGCCCCCCATACCAGGCAACATTCTGGTAAATCTCTTCTGCACCCTCTCTAAAGCCTCCACATCCTTCTGGTAGTGTGGCGACCAGAATTGAACACTATACTCCACGTGTGGCCTAACTAAGGTTCTATACAGCTGCAACATGACTTGCCAATTCTTATACTCAATGCCCCGGCCAATGAAGGCAAGCATGCCGTATGCCTTCTTGACTACCTTCTCCACCTGTGTTGCTCCTTTCAATGACCTATGGACCTGTACTCCTAGATCTCTTTGACTTTCAATACTCTTGAGGGTTCTACCATTCACTGTATATTCCCTACCTGCATTAGACCTTCCAAAATGCATTACCTCACATTTGTCCGGATTAAACTCCATCTGCCATCTCTCCGCCCAAGTCTCCAAACAATCTAAATCCTGCTGTATCCTCCGACAGGCCTCATCGCTATCCGCAATTCCACCAACCTTTGTGTCGTCTGCAAACTTACTAATAAGACCAGTTACATTTTCCTCCAAATCATTTATATATACTACAAAGAGCAAAGGTCCCAGCACTGATCCCTGTGGAACACCACTGGTCACAGCCCTCCAATGAGAAAAGCATCCTTCCATTGCTACTCTCTGCCTTCTATGGCCTAGCCAGTTCTGTATCCACCTTGCCAGCTCACCCCTGATCCCGTGTGACTTCACCTTTTGTACTAGTCTACCATGAGGGACCTTGTCAAAGGCCTTACTGAAGTCCATATAGACAACATCTACTGCCCTAACTGCATCAATCATCTTAGTGACCTCCTCAAAAAACTCTATCAAGTTAGTGAGACACGACCTCCCCTTCACAAAACCGTGCTGCCTCTCACTAATACGTCCATTTGCTTCCAAATGGGAGTAGATCCTGTCTCGAAGAATTCTCTCCAGTAATTTCCCTACCACTGAAGTAAGGCTCACCGGCCTGTAGTTCCCGGGATTATCCTTGCTACCCTTCTTAAACAGAGGAACAACATTGGCTATTCTCCAGTCCTCCGGGACATCCCCTGAAGACAGCGAGGATCCAAAGATTTCTGTCAAGGCCCCAGCAATTTCCTCTCCAACCTCCTTCAGTATTCTGGGGTAGATCCCATCAGGCCCTGGGGACTTATCTACCTTAATATTTTTTAAGACACCCAACACCTCGTCTTTTTGGATCACAATGAGACCCAGGCTATCTACACCCCCTTGTCCAGACTCAACATCTACCAATTCCTTCTCTTTGGTGAATACTGATGCAAAGTATTCATTTAGTACCTCGCCCATTTCCTCTGGCTCCACACATAGATTCCCTTGCCTATCCTTCAGTGGGCCAACCCTTTCCCTGGCTACCCTCTTGCTTTTTATGTACGTGTAAAAAGCCTTGGGATTTTCCTTAACCCTATTTGCCAATGACTTTTCATGACCCCTTCTAGCCCTCCTGACTCCTTGCTTAAGTTCCTTCCTACTTTCCTTATATTCCACGCAGGCTTCATCTGTTCCCAGCCTTTTAGCCCTGACAAATGCCTCCTTTTTCTTTTTGACGAGGCCTACAATATCACTCGTCATCCAAGGTTCCCGAAAATTGCCGTATTTATCCTTCTTCCTCACAGGAACATGCCGGTCCTGTATTCCTTTCAACTGCCACTTGAAAGCCTCCCACATGTCAGATGTTGATTTGCCCTCAAACATCCGCCCCCAATCTATGTTCTTCAGTTCCCGCCTAATATTGTTATAATTAGCCTTCCCCCAATTTAGCACATTCATCCTCGGACCACTCTTATCCTTGTCCACCAGTACTTTAAAACTTACTGAATTGTGGTCACTGTTACCGAAATGCTCCCCTACTGAAACATCTACCACCTGGCCGGGCTCATTCCCCAATACCAGGTCCAGTACCGCCCCTTCCCTAGTTGGACTGTCTACATATTGTTTTAAGAAGCCCTCCTGGATGCTCCTTACAAACTCCGCCCCGTCTAAGCCCCTGGCACTAAGTGAGTCCCAGTCAATATTGGGGAAGTTGAAGTCTCCCATCACCACAACCCTGTTGTTTTTACTCTTTTCCAAAATCTGTCTACCTATCTGCTCCACTATCTCCTGCTGGCTGTTGGGAGGCCTGTAGTATACCCCCAACATTGTGACTGCACCCTTCTTATTCCTGATCTCTACCCATATAGCCTCACTGCCCTCTGAGGTGTCCTCTCGCAGTACAGCTGTGATATTCTCCCGAACCAGTAGCCCAACTCCGCCTCCCCTTTTACATCCCCCTCTATCCCGCCTGAAACATCTAAATCCTGGAACGTTTAGCTGCCAATCCTGCCCTTCCCTCAACCAGGTCTCTGTAATGGCAACAACATCATAGTTCCAAGTACTAATCCAAGCTCTAAGTTCATCTGCCTTACCCGTAATACTTCTTGCATTAAAACATATGCACTTCAGTCCACCAGACCCGCTGTGTTCAGCAACTTCTCCCTGTCTGCTCTGCCTCAGAGCCACACTGTCCCTATTCCCTAGGTCTCCCTCAATGCTCTCACCTTCTGACCTATTGCTCCCGTGCCCACCCCCCTGCCATACTAGTTTAAACCCTCCCGTGTGACACTAGCAAACCTCGCGGCCAGGATATTTATGCCTCTCCGGTTTAGATGCAACCCGTCCTTCTTATACAGGTCACACCTGCCCCGGAAGAGCTCCCAGTGGTCCAGGTAATGGAAACCCTCCCTCCTACACCAGCTGTTTAGCCATGTGTTTAGCTGCTCTACCTTCCTATTTCTAGCCTCACTGGCACATGGCACAGGGAGTAATCCCGAGATTACAACCCTCGAGGTCCTGTCTTTTAACTTTCTGCCTAGCTCCCTGAACTCCTGCTGCCCCTTCCTGCCTATGTCGTTAGTACCAATATGTACAACGACCTCTGCCTGTTTGCCCTCCCCCTTCAGGATGCCCTCTACCCGTTCGGAGACATCCTGGACCCTGGCACCAGGGAGGCAACATACCATCCTGGAGTCTCTTTCACGTCCACAGAAGCGCCTATCTGTGCCCCTGACTATAGAGTCCCCTATTACTATTGCTCTTCTGCGCTTTGACCCTCCCTTCTGAACATCAGAGCCAGCCGTGGTGCCACTGCTCTGGCTGCTGCTGTTTTCCCCTGATAGGCTATCCCCCCCAACAGTATCCAAAGGGGTATATCTGTTCGAGAGGGAGACAACCACAGGGGATTCCTGCACTGACTGCCTGCCCTTTCTGGTGGTCACCCATTTCTCTGCCTGCACCTTGGGTGTGACCACATTTACATAACTGCGATCTATGACGCTTTCCGCCACCTGCCACCTGTCAACTGCGACTCTCACCAACTTTTACAGATGTACCTTAGAAAGCATTCTTTCTGGTTGTATCATAGCTTGGTATGGATCCTGCTCTGCCCAAGACCGCAAACTTAGAGGAGCAGAGAGAGAAGTGTGGGTTGGCCTAGGGGGAAAGTTTTAGGTACATGCAGATGTGGGACTTTGCAAGGTAGGTTTTCCTGACCTTCCGATAGTGTCTGCCTCCTTGTTGCTGGAGGCGATACTGTCAGCAGGGGAGGTGGAGAGGGGGGGTCATCTCGTTAATCTACGGGAGGATCCTGGAGGAGGAGAGGGTGTCCATGGAGGGGTTAAGGTATAGTGGGAGGAAGAGCAAGGGTGCCTGGAAGCTGGAACTCTATTACGTTTTTTTTTCCTTGAACTAAATGATCTGTTTGAGCTGTTTGCAGAAAAATACTTTTCACTGTACCTCAGTACACGTGACAATAAACAAATCCAATCCAATCCAAGAGGGACTGCGGTGTGAGGCGCTGCGGAGGGTGAATGCCTCGACTTTGTGTGCGAGGTTGGGGCTGGTACAGCTGAAAGTCATGTACAGGGCGCATCTCACAAAATCAAGGCTGAACCGGATGTTGGAGGGGGTGGAGGATGTCTGTGAGTGATGTGGGGGGTCTCCAAGAACCATGCTCGTGTGCTTTGGACCTGCCCGAAGCTGGAACGGCTTTGGAGGACGGTGTTTAGTGCAATCTCGGGGGTCTTACACACGGACATGGAGACTGGTCCCCTAGAAGCCATATTCGGGGTGTCGGACCAGCCCAAGCTGCAGGTGGGTAGCGGGGGCAGATGTCTTAGCCTTTGCCTCGCTGATCGCTCACAGGCGGGTCTTGTTGGGGTGGAGGTCAGCTTCCCCACCCTGTGCCTCGGCGTGGCGGGGGGACCGGCTGGAGATTCTGACCCTGGACAAGGTGACGTTCGAGCTGAGGGGGAGGGTGCAGGGGGGGTTCAACACTTGTTGGGTTTTGTTCATCACGCGCTTTCTGGAGTTGGTTCCCGTTGACTGTTGAGGGGCAGGTGAGGGGCGGTTTTGTTTGTTTGGTGCTGTTTTTGAATTGTGAAAATTGTGAAAATCTGCCGAATAAATATCCTTTTTTAAAAAAGACTAATTTCTTTGTCCACAAAATGTTGTCACAGGCAATGATAAGTCACAGAGTTAACCATTGTTAGCAGAGTAATGTCAAGAAAAAAATGACAATATGTAAAGATGAAAATACAGTTAGTTGAGAGGGGAAGTAAAGATAAATTAAGACACACAGAGTGAGAATATGTTAACCATCACCTCTTGACATTCAATGGCATTACCATCACTGAAACCCCCACTATCAACATCCTGAGGGGTACCATTGACCAGACAAGACGAGACATATAAATACTGCAGTGACAAGAGCAGCTCAGAGGCTCAGAATCCTGTTCAGAATAACTCACCTCCTGACTTCCCAAAGCCTGTACACCATCTACAAGGTACAAGTCACGGGTGTGAGAACCCGCCACTTTGCTTCGATGAATGCAGCTCCAACAGCATGCACGAAGCTGGATACCAACCAAAACAAAGCAGCCCACTTGATTGCTCCTCCTTCCACAAACATTCAAATTCTCCACCACCGACACACAATGGCAGCCGTGTGTACCATCTACAAGATGCACTGCAGTAACTCACCAATGTTCCTTAGACGACACCTTCCAAACCCACGACCACTGCCATCTAGAAGGAGATGAGATACGTGGAAACATCGCCACCTTGACATTCCCCACCAAGTTATTCACCATCCTGGAAATATATCGCCATTCCTTCACTGTCACTGGATCAAAATCCTGGAACTCCCTCCTTAACAGCACAGTGGGTGTACCTACACCACACGGACAATTAAGGATGGGTAATAGGGCAGCACAGTGGCGCAGCGGTTAGCACTGTTGCCTCACGGCGCCGAGGACCGGGATTCGATCCCGGCTCTGGGTCACTGTCCTTGTGGAGTTTGCACATTCTCCCCGTGCCTGCGTGGGTTTCATCCCCACAACCCAAAGATGTGCAGGGTGGGTGAATTGGCCAAGCTAAATTGCCCCTTAATACAAAAAACAGAATTGGGTACTCTAAATTTACCAAAGAAAGGATGGGTAATAAATTCTGGCCTAGCCGGCGACATCTACATCCCATAAATGAATTTTTAAAAGCCTGATTTGTAAAGATACAATTAACTATAATTTATACTGAAGAAATGTCTCGTCACAACAGTTCCTTCATACAAAGGTGTCTGAGTGATCACTGTGAGTTTAAGTAGAGCAACAGATAGTTGGATCACATCGTGGCCTGATTACACAAAAGGGAAAAAGCTCAGATACCTTCAAAAAATCATCCAAATACCATGATTACACTGCAGCTTTGAAGACATTGCTAGTGTCTGTTGTTTTTAATCATGCAAACATATGTTATATACGAGGCAAAGTATCTAATGAAATCTCTTTAAGATCTATCCTCTGTCGATAATTCTGTAAACACTGGCATTGGTAAGCAACAATGTAGTGAAGATTGGATGGTAAGCCAGTCTGTGCCAACATAATTGACCTGATTGTACTGGCACAGTTTTGTCTGATATTCGGAATTAAGGTGCTGCTGAATGGTGCAAGTTGCTGGATTTGTATCATATAATTTGCTCCATTTTGATGTAGCCTTTTAAGCCTGGTTTGTTTTGTTGTCCAGAATGGCGAATTTCATACACAAGACCAGAAGAAGTGATCGCATTCATTAAATTACTTGAAGTATTAAATGACATTGCCTCGTCACTCAGGATAAGCCAGTTAATAATGTATATCTGACTAGCTTTGGGAAATGCCAAATCCCTCAGCAGATTTTCGAATGACGTCTCGGAGTGACAACAGAATCCAGCATCGGGCCACGGTTCAATGCATTTATAAAGTAAAATAAAATTTATTTCCAGAGATGAAAAGAATTAGAAAATAATGCCCAGATATGATTCTTCCCTGTGCCAGTTGTTAAGAAATTTTGTCATCTGTGATCTTGGCAGGAAATTTCACACGCACTTGATGTGAACCTAACACAATTTAAAAATAAGTTTTAATTAAAGCCATGAAATTTTGGCAGTGGCTCATTTTAAAATCACCCTTTTTCTTGGGGCTACCTTATTAAAATAAGATTATACATTATACTCTAGTTGTGGCCTTTATAAGGGTTCAAAAAAAATGGCCCTACTTTATGAAGCTCAAAATCCCATCGACTTCACTAATAACCCTCTCAATGCGCCCTGCTGCCTTTAGAGATCTGTGCACAGGTCCCTCTGAACTTGCACACTCTTTTTTTTATATAAATGTTTTTATTGGGTTTTTGAACAAAGTATATTTATCGTTATGTACACAGAATAAGTATTTATATATATGTACACATATAGAAGAGAAGGGCACACACAAACATAAGTCATCTTTGTCTACAGGAATAGTGCCAGAAGACTGGAGGATAGCAAATGTTGTCCCCTTGTTCAAGAAGGGGAGTAGAGACAACCCCGGTAACTATAGACCATTGAGCCTTACTTCTGTTGTGGGCAAAATCTTGGAAAAGTTTATAGGAGATAGGATGTATAATCATTTGGAAAGGAATAATTTGATTCGAGATAGTCAACACGGTTTTGTGAAGGGTAGGTCGTGCCTCACAAACCTTATTGAGTTCTTTGAGAAGGTTACCAAACAGGTGGATGACGGTAAAGCAGTTGATGTGGTGTATATGGATTTCAGTAAAGCATTTGATAAGGTTCCCCACGGTAGGCTACTGCAGAAAATACGGAGGCATGGGATTGAGGGTGATTTAGCAGTTTGGATCAGAAATTGGCTAGCTGGAAGAAGACAAAGGAAGGTGGTTGATGGGAAGTGTTCAGACTGGAGTCCAGTTACTAGTGGTGTACCACAAGGATCTGTTTTGGGGCCACTGCTGTTTGTCATTTTTATAAATGACCTGGAGGAGGGCGTAGAAGGATGGGTGAGTAAATTTGCAGATGACACTAAAGTCGGTGGAGTTGTGGACAGTGCGGAAGGATGTTACAAGTTACAGAGGGACATAGATAAGCTGCAGCGCTGGGCTGAGAGATGGCAAATGGAGTTTAATGCAGAAAAGTGTGAGGTGATTCATTTTGGAAGGATTAACAGGAAGACTGAGTACTGGGCTAATGGTAAGATTCTTGGCAGTGTGGATGAGCAGAGAGATCTCGGTGTCCATGTACATAGATCCCTGAAAGTTGCCACCCAGGTTGAGAGGGTTGTTAAGAAGGCGTACGGTGACTTCCGGGTGCGGCGATGACCAGCTGAGTCGCACGTTTCGGCAGCTCCCTGTGAAACGGATTTTTGGGCTCTTGATAGGAGCCCCAACGGCAATTTTGACGGCTAAAAACACTGTGCGGTAAACCAGAAGGGAATCCCCCCTGGATACGGATGGAAAAAGGAGAGAGTGGCCAGATTGCAGTGGATCCTTTAGAACAGCGGCAAGGAAGGCAAGCAAAAACCAAGGTGGCGTCGGAAGGTGGCAGTTTAACATGGGGCCCTGAACAACAAGAGTTCTTGAAATGCTGTGTGGAAGAGATCAAAAAGGAAATGAAGAAAGAGCTGTTGGCCCCGATACTACAGGCGATCGAAGGGCTAAAGGAGGAACAAAAGACCCAGGAGCGGGAGCTTCGGGTCGTGAAGGCAAAGGCAGCCGAGAATGAGGACGATATACAGGGCCTGGTGGTGAAGACGGAGACGCAGGAGGCACATCAGAAACGATGTGTGGAAAGGTTGGAGGCACTGGAAAACAACGCAAGGAGGAACAACCTGAGGATTCTTGGTCTTCCTGAAGGTGTGGAGGGAGCGGACGTCGGGGCATATGTGAGCATGATGCTGCACTCGTTAATGGGAGCAGAGCCCCGGCGGGTCCGTTGGAGGTGGAGGGAGCATACCGAGTGATGGCGCGAGGACCGAGAGCAGGAGAAATTCCCAGAGCCATAGTGGTGAGATTCCTCCGTTTTAAGGATAGAGAAATGGTCCTTAGATGGGCGAAGAAAACTCGGAGCAGTAAATGGGAGAACGCGGTGATCCGCGTTTATCAAGACTGGAGTGCGGAGGTGGCGAGAAGGAGGGCGAGCTTTAATCGGGCCAAGGCGGTGCTTCATAAAAAGAAGATAAAATTTGGAATGCTGCAACCGGCAAGACTGTGGGTCACATATCGAGGGAGGCACCACTACTTTGAGACGGCGGATGAAGCGTGGGCTTTTATTGTGGAAGAAAAACTGGAATGAGCGGGTTATTAAAAAGAACGTTCGAACAAAGTGGTGGGGCGAATGTGGGGGGCAAAGAGGGGTTTTATGTACTAATCCTGTGATGTGGTAACTTTTCTCTCTCCCACAGGTGGTGATGGGGGGAGATGGGGAGGTGGAGGAGATGGGGCGTTGGCCATTGGGGGCGGGGCCAAGGGAGAAGCGCGGGCTTGGTTCCCGCGCTATGATAATCATGGCGGGAATAGAGAAGCAGGAAGGAGGGGGCGTCGCACGGTGCGAGCCGAGGTCACGGGGAGAAGCCGAGGTCAGCCAGAGTTTGCTGACTTCTGGGAGCAACATGGGGGGAGTAATTACGCTAGCGGGGGATCTAGCAGGGGGGGTGGGAGGGGGGAATTACTGGGTTGCTGCTGCTGGGGAGAGGGGGGAGCTGGTATGGGAGAGGATGGGCGGGGGGGCACCGCCTGGGGGAGATACAGCTGCGTGGGAACTGGGTGAGGAGCTGGAAAAAGGTGATGGCTAATCGACAAGGGGGGGGGGTAGGAAGCCCCCCAACTCGGCTGATCACGTGGAACGTGAGAGGGCTGAACGGGCCGATAAAGAGGGCACGGGTACTCGCACACCTTAAGAAACTTAAGGCAGATATGGTTATGTTACAGGAAACGCACCTGAAACTGATAGACCAGGTTAGGCTACGCAAAGGATGGGTGGGGCAGGTGTTCCATTCGGGGCTAGATGCGAAAAACAGGGGGGTGGCTATATTAGTGGGGAAGCGGGTAATGTTCGAGGCAAAGACTATAGTGGCGGATAACGGGGGCAGATACGTGATGGTGAGTGGCAAACTACAGGGGGAGACGGTGGTTTTGGTAAACGTATATGCCCCGAACTGGGATGATGCCAATTTTATGAGGCGGATGCTAGGACGCATTCCGGACCTAGAGATGGGAAAGCTGATAATGGGGGAGATTTTAATACGGTGTTGGAACCAGGGCTGGATAGGTCGAAGTCCAGGACTGGAAGGAGGCCGGCAGCAGCCAAGGTACTTAAAGATTTTATGGAGCAGATGGGAGGTGTAGACCCGTGGAGATTTAGCAGACCTAGGAGTAAGGAGTTCTCGTTTTTCTCCTATGTCCATAAAGTCTACTCGCGAATAGACTTTTTTGTGCTGGGTAGGGCATTGATCCCGAAGGTGAGGGGAACGGAGTATACGGCTATAGCCATTTCGGATCACGCTCCACACTGGGTGGACTTGGAGATAGGGGAGGAAACAGGAGGGCGCCCACCCTGGAGAATGGACATGGGACTAATGGCAGATGAGGGGGTGTGTCTAAGGGTGAGGGGGTGCATTGAAAAGTACTTGGAACTCAATGATAATGGGGAGGTCCAGGTGGGAGTGGTCTGGGAGGCGTTGAAGGCGGTGGTTAGAGGGGAGCTGATATCAATAAGGGCACATAAAGGGAAGCAGGAGAGTAAGGAACGGGAGCGGTTGCTGCAAGAACTTTTGAGGGTGGACAGACAATATGCGGAAGCACCGGAGGAGGGACTGTACAGGGAAAGGCAAAGGCTACATGTAGAATTTGACTTGCTGACTACAGGCACTGCAGAGGCACAATGGAGGAAGGCACAGGGTGTACAGTACGAATATGGGGAGAAGGCGAGCAGGTTGCTGGCACACCAATTGAGGAAAAGGGGAGCAGCGAGGGAAATAGGGGGAGTGAGGGATGAGGAAGGAGAGATGGAGCGGGGAGCGGAGAGAGTGAATGGAGTGTTCAAGACATTTTATAAAAAATTATATGAAGCTCAACCCCCGGATGGGAGGGAGAGAATGATGGGCTTCTTGGATCGGCTGGAATTTCCCAAGGTGGAAGAGCAGGAAAGGGTGGGACTGGGAGCACAGATCGAGGTAGAAGAAGTGGTGAAAGGAATTAGGAGCATGCAGGCGGGAAAGGCCCCGGGACCGGATGGATTCCCAGTCGAATTCTATAGAAAATATGTGGACTTGCTCGCCACGGTACTGACGAGGACCTTTAATGAGGCAAAGGAAAGGGGACAACTGCCCCCGACTATGTCTGAAGCAACGATATCGCTTCTCTTAAAGAAGGAAAAGGACCCGCTACAATGCGGGTCCTATAGACCTATTTCCCTCCTAAATGTAGATGCCAAGGTCCTGGCCAAGGTAATGGCAATGAGAATAGAGGAATGTGTCCCGGGGGTGGTCCACGAGGACCAAACTGGGTTTGTGAAGGGGAGACAGCTGAACACGAATATACGGAGGTTGTTAGGGGTAATGATGATGGCCCCACCAGAGGGAGAAACGGAGATAGTAGTGGCGATGGATGCCGAGAAAGCATTTGATAGAGTGGAGTGGGATTATTTGTGGGAGGTGTTGAGGAGATTTGGTTTTGGAGAGGGGTATGTTAGATGGGTGCAGCTGTTGTATAGGGCCCCAGTGGCGAGCGTGGTCACGAATGGACGGGGATCTGCATATTTTCGGCTCCATAGAGGGACAAGGCAGGGATGCCCTCTGTCCCCATTATTGTTTGCACTGGCGATTGAGCCCCTGGCGATAGCGTTGAGGGGTTCCAAGAAGTGGAGGGGAGTACTTAGGGGAGGAGAAGAGCACCGGGTATCTTTGTATGCGGACGATTTGCTACTATACGAGGCGGACCCGGCGGAGGGGATGCCAGAAATAATGCGGATACTTGGGGAGTTTGGGGATTTTTCAGGGTATAAATTGAACATGGGGAAAAGTGAGTTGTTTGTGGTGCATCCAGGGGAGCAGAGTAGAGAAATAGAGGACCTACCGTTGAGGAAGGTAACAAGGGACTTTCGTTACCTGGGGATCCAGATAGCTAAGAATTGGGGCACATTGCATCGGTTAAATTTAACGCGGTTGGTGGAACAGATGGAGGAGGATTTCAAGAGATGGGATATGGTGTCCCTGTCAATGGCAGGGAGGGTGCAGGCGGTTAAGATGGTGGTCCTCCCGAGATTTGTGTTTCAGTGCCTCCCGGTGGTGATCACGAAGGCTTTTTTAAAAAGGATTGAAAAGAGCATCATGGGTTTTGTGTGGGCCGGGAAGACCCCGAGAGTGAGGAAGGGATTCTTACAGCGTAGCAGGGATAGGGGGGGCTGGCACTACCGAGCCTAAGTGAGTATTATTGGGCCGCTAATATTTCAATGGTGAGTAAGTGGATGGGAGAGGAGGAGGGAGCGGCGTGGAAGAGATTAGAGAGGGCGTCCTGTAGGGAGACTAGCCTACAGGCTATGGTGACGGCCCCATTGCCGTTCTCACCGAGGAACTACACCACAAGCCCGGTGGTGGTGGCTACACTGAAGATTTGGGGACAGTGGAGACGGCATAGGGGAAAGACTGGAGCCTCGGGGGGGTCCCCGATAAGAAACAACCATAGGTTTGCCCCGGGGGGAATGGATGGGGTATATGGAATGTGGCAAAGAGCAGGAATAACGCAACTGAAAGATCTGTTTGTGGATGGGAAGTTCGCGAGTCTGGGAGCGCTGACCGAGAAATATGGGTTGCCCCAAGGGAATGCATTCAGGTATATGCAACTGAGGGCTTTTGCGAGGCAACGGGTGAGGGAATTCCCGCAGCTCCCGACACAAGAGGTGCAGGACAGAGTGATCTCAAAGACATGGGTGGGGGATGGTAAGGTGTCAGATATATAAAGGGAAATGAGGGACGAAGGGGAGACTATGGTAGATGAACTAAAAGGGAAATGGGAAGAAGAGCTGGGGGAGGAGATCGAGGAGGGGCTGTGGGCAGATGCCCTAAGCAGGGTAAACTCGTCGTCCTCGTGTGCCAGGCTAAGCCTGATTCAGTTTAAGGTATTACACAGGGCACATATGACTGGAGCACGGCTCAGTAAATTTTTGGGGGTGGAGGATAGGTGTGCGAGGTGCTCGAGAAGCCCAGCGAATCATACCCATATGTTTTGGTCATGCCCGGCACTACAGGGGTTTTGGATGGGGGTGACAAAGGTGCTTTCAAAAGTAGTAGGAGTCCGGGTCGAACCAAGCTGGGGGTTGGCTATATTTGGGGTTGCACAAGAGCCGGGAGTGCAGGAGGCGAGAGAGGCCGATGTTTTAGCCTTTGCGTCCCTAGTAGCCCGGCGCAGGATATTGCTAATGTGGAAAGAAGCCAAGCTCCCGGGGGTGGAGACCTGGATAAATGACATGGCGGGGTTTATAAAGCTAGAGCGGATTAAGTTCGTCCTAAGGGGGTCGGCTCAAGGGTTCACCAGGCGGTGGCAACCGTTCGTCGAATACCTCGCAGAAAGATAGACGGAATGGGAAAAAGAAGGCAGCAGCAGCAGCCCAGGATCGGGGGGGGGGGGGGGGGGGGGGGGGCGGGGGGGGAGGAGGAGGAGGAACCAGAAGGACTCTCAGGGTTGTTAATATATACTGTATAGTATGTATAGGCCGTTGCTACAGATAATTATATATTGGACTGTTAAATTATATTTTTGGAGAGTGTTACTTGTGACAAGGCAGTTGCCAATTAGGGCTAGTTTTCATTTTTGTTATTTATTATTTATTCATTTTTTGTTTATAAAATAGGTCATTGTTATTTGTGTTGTTATAATATTGTGTAAAGGATGCACAATGTACTGTGTTGGTTGACCAAAATTTTTCAATAAAATATTTAATAAAAAAAATTTTTTTAAAAGAAGGCGTACGGTGTGTTAGCTTTTATTGGTAGAGGGATTGAGTTTAGGAACCATGAGGTCATGTTGCAGCTATAAAGCACTCTGGTGCGGCCGCATTTGGAGTATTGCGTGCAATTCTGGTCACCGCATTATCGGAACAATGTGGAAACATTGGAAAGGGTGCAGAGGAGATTTACCAGAATGTTGCCTGGTATGGAGGGAAGATCTTATGAGGAAAGGCTGAGGGACTTGAGGCTGTTTTCGTTAGAGAGAAGAAGGTTAAGAGGTGACTTAATTGAGGCATACAAGATGATCAGAGGATTGGATAGGGTGGACAGTGAGAGCCTTTTTCCTCGGGTGGTGATGTCTAGCACGAGGGGACATAGCTTTAAATTGAGGAGAGATAGATATAAGACAGATGTCAGAGGTAGGTTCTTTACTCAGAGACTAGTAAGGGTGTGGAATGCCCTGCCTGCAACAGTAGTGGAGTCGCCAACACTAAGGACATTCAAATGGTCATTGGATAGACATATGGACAATAAGGGAATAGTGTAGATGGGCTTTAGAGTGGTTTCACAGGTTGGCGCAACATCGAGGGCCGAAGGGCCTGTACTGCGCTGTAATGTTCTTTGTTTTATACCCCCAAAAAAAAGTAATAATAAAAAATAAATTAAAAAATAAAATAGAATAACTGGTAGGGTATTGTGCACCAGCTCAACAGCAGCAACTCTGTACAAACAAAGAACAAAGAACAAAGAAATGTACAGCACAGGAACAGGCCCTTCGGCCCTCCAAGCCCGTGCCGACCATACTGCCCGACTAAACTACAATCTTCTACACTTCCTGGGTCCGTATCCTTCTATTCCCATCCTATTCATATATTTGTCAAGATGCCCCTTAAATGTCCCTATCGTCCCTGCCTCCACTACCTCCTCCGGTAGTGAGTTCCAGGCACCCACTACCCTCTGCGTAAAAAACTTGCCTCGTACATCTACTCTAAACTTTGCCCCTCTCACCTTAAACCTATGCCCCCTAGTAATTGACCCCTCTACCCTGGGGAAAAGCCTCTGACTATCCACTCTGTCTATGCCCCTCATAATTTTGTATACCTCTATCAGGTCGCCCCTCAACCTCCTTCGTTCCAGTGAGAACAAACCGAGTTTATTCAATCGCTCCTCATAGCTTATGCCCTCCATACCAGGCAACATTCTGGTAAATCTCTTCTGCACCCTCTCTAAAGCCTCCACATCCTTCTGGTAGTGTGGGCGACCAGAATTGAACACTATACTCCAAGTGTGGCCTAACTAAGGTTCTATACAGCTGCAACATGACTTGCCAATTCTTATACTCAATGCCCCGGCCAATGAAGGCAAGCATGCCGTATGCCTTCTTGACTACCTTCTCCACCTGTGTAGCCCCTTTCAGTGATCTGTGGACCTGTACTCCTAGATCTCTTTGACTTTCAATACTCTTGAGGGTTCTACCATTCACTGTATATTCCCTACCTGCATTAGCCCTTCCAAAATGCATTACCTCACATTTGTCCGGATTAAACTCCATCTGCCATCTCTCCGCCCAAGTCTCCAGACAATCTAAATCCTGCTGTATCCTCAGACAGTCCTCATCGCTATCCGCAATTCCACCAACCTTTGTGTCGTCCGCAAACTTACTAATCAGACCAGTTACATTTTCCTCCAAATCATTTATATATACTACAAATAGCAAAGGTCCCAGCACTGATCCCTGTGGAACACCACTGGTCACAGCCCTCCAATTAGAAAAGCATCCCTCCATTGCTACCCTCTGCCTTCTATGGCCTAGCCAGTTCTGTATCCACCTTGCCAGTTCACCCCTGATCCCGTGTGACTTCACCTTTTGTACTAGTCTACCATGAGGGACCTTGTCAAAGGCCTTACTGAAGTCCATATAGACAACATCTACTGCCCTACCTGCATCAATCATCTTAGTGACCTCCTCGAAAAACTCTATCAAGTTAGTGAGACACGACCTCCCCTTCACAAAACCGTGCTGCCTCTCACTAATACGTCCATTTGCTTCCAAATGGGAGTAGATCCTGTCTCGAAGAATTCTCTCCAGTAATTTCCCTACCACTGAAGTAAGGCTCACCGGCCTGTAGTTCCCGGGATTATCCCTGCCACCCTTCTTAAACAGAGGAACAACATTGGCTATTCTCCAGTCCTCCGGGACATCCCCTGAAGACAGCGAGTATCCAAAGATTTCTGTCAAGGCCTCAGCAATTTCCTCTCCAGCCTCCTTCAGTATTCTGGGGTAGATCCCATCCGGCCCTGGGGACTTATCTACTTAATATTTTTTAAGACACCCAACACCTCGTCTTTTTGGATCACAATGTGACCCAGGCTATCTACACCCCCTTCTCCAGACTCAACATCTACCAATTCCTTCTCTTTGGTGAATACTGATGCAAAGTATTCATTTAGTACCTCGCCCATTTCCTCTGGCTCCACACATAGATTCCCTTGCCTATCCTTCAGTGGGCCAACCCTTTCCCTGGCTACCCTCTTGCTTTTTATGTAAGTGTAAAAAGCCTTGGGATTTTCCTTAACCCTATTTGCCAATGACTTTTCATGACCCCTTCTAGCCCTCCTGACTCCCTGCTTAAGTTCCTTCCTACTTTTCTTATATGCCACACAGGCTTCGTCTGTTCCCAGCCTTTTAGCCCTGACAAATGCCTCCTTTTTCTTTTTGACGAGGCCTACAATATCATTCGTCATCCAAGGTTCCCGAAAATTGCCGTATTTATCTTTCTTCCTCACAGGAACATGCCTGTCCTGTATTCCTATCAACTGACACTTGAAAGCCTCCCACATGTCAGATGTTGATTTGCCCTCAAACATCCGCCCCCAATCTATGTTCTTCAAAATAATTGCAAAATTATTTACAGCACATAAGTAGGCGAGCGGGGGGGGGGGGGGGGGGGGGGGGGGGGAGAGACTGGGAGGTAGATATACGTTTGGGTGCCGGAGAAACAATTACAGAGGGCAATACTCGAATGGGTTTGGTGTTGTCGCTTGCTTCTCCCAGACAGATCTCGCTGCCGTCTCGCGCTCACCTCCGCTTCTGCCGTTCCTCCGTCTTTCGCCTGTATTCTCCTTGTTCTCTGTTCCTGGAGATGCCAAGTTTGTTATTGTATCCCGTGCCCTCCATCCGGCTGTCATTTCCCTGCCTCCCCCCCACCTCCCTGGTTCTCCTCTCTTGTTCCCTGTCTCTTCTCTCTTCCCCGCTCCCCCTCCCTCCTGTGGTTTGCCTTTCTTTCCTCTTAGGTTTAGCTATCCCTCCCTCTCATGCCTTGGCTACTTTCCCCTAATTCGTGGCTACCTGGCTATTCTTCTGCTTGTTTGTTGGCCACAAACAGGTCCCGGAACAATTGGGTGAATGGCTCCCACATTCTGTGGAAGCCGTCGTCTGACCCTCGGATGGTGAATTTGATTTTCTCCATTTGGAGAGATTCCGAGAGGTCGGACAGCCAGTCTGCAGCTTTGGGTGGTGCTGCTGACCGCCAGCCAGTCTGCAGCTTTGGGTGGTGCTGCTGACCGCCAGCCAGTCTGCAGCTTTGGGTGGTGCTGCTGACCGCCAGCCAGTCTGCAGCTTTGGGTGGTGCTGCTGACCGCCAGCCAGTCTGCAGCTTTGGGTGGTGCTGCTGACCGCCAGCCGAACAGGATTCTGTGGCTGGCGATCAGGGAGGCTAAGGCAAGGGCGTCTGCCCTCCTCCCCAGGAAAAGATCTGGCTGGTCTGACACCCCGAAGACCGCCACTTTCGGGCATGGCTCCACACTCAAACCCACCAGTTTGGACATTGCCTTGAAGAAGGCTGTCCAGTACCCCGTAAGTTTGGGGCAGGACCAGAACATGTGGGCGTGGTTGGCTGGGCCTCCTTGGCACCGTTCACATCTATCCTCCACCTCCGGGAAGAACCTACTCATACGGGTTCTTGTTAAGTGGGCTCTATGTACCACTTTTAGCTGCGTCAGGCTGAGCCTTGAGCACGTGGAGTTGACCCTATGCAGTGCTTCGCACCAGAGTCCCCACCCTATTTCAATCCCCAGGTCCTCCTCCCATTTCCTTCTTGTTGCATCCAGTACGGTGTTGGCCCTCTCTACCAGTCGGTCATACATGTCGCTAGTTTCCTTTATCTAGTTTGCTTGCGTCCAGTAACTCTTCCAGTAATGTCTGTCGTGGCGGACCTTTACCTTTACAGGAGCAGCCCTTTGGATTTCGGCGGCAGCGGTGCGCAGGGGCCTTCTGGGAGGTGAGTAGTGAGTTTAAAAGCCTTACCTTTGCAGGAGCAGCCCTTTGGATTTCGGCGGCAGCGGTGCGCAGGGGCCTTCTTGGAGGTGAGTAGTGTATTTAAAAGCCTTACCTTTGCAGGAGCAGCCCTTTGGATTTCGGCGGCAGCGGTGCGCAGGGGCCTTCTTGGAGGTGAGTAGTGAGTTTAAAACCACTTACCTTTGCAGGAGCAGCCCTTTGGATTTCGGCGGCAGCGGTGCGCAGGGGCCTTCTGGGAGGTGAGTAGTTAGTTTAAAAGCTCTTACCTTTACAGGAGCAGCCCTTTGGATTTCGGCGGCAGCGGTGCGCAGGGGCCTTCTGGGAGGTGAGTAGTGAGTTTAAAACCACTTACCTTTACAGGAGCAGCCCTTTGGATTTCGGCGGCAGCGGTGCGCAGGGGCCTTCTGGGAGGTGAGTAGTTAGTTTAAAAGCTCTTACCTTTACAGGAGCAGCCCTTTGGATTTCGGCGGGAACCGGAAGTTCGACCTCTGGCAAGCCCCCCCCCCCCCCCCCCCCCCAACCAATAAATTCTGGTGGAGAGGAAACCCGAGACACTACACGTGTAGTGTCTCCCACCCACCCTCCTCCTCTAACCTAATAATAAGACCCATTGGTGTAAGGTAAGTGCCATATTTTATTATTATATTATTAGCATTGTGCAGGTCAAGGATTGGAGGTGGAGGAGCAGTCTCTGTCAGCGAGAGAACCTGAGAACATCTCAGAAGGTAAGTAAGTGATTTTTACTTTTATACCTTTTTTCAAATTGTGTGTGTCGGGGGGGACAGAAAAGCTGTGACCTGAGTGGCTGGTTGGGATTCTAACCTAAATTTTTTTGAGTATTTGGGAACTAATTAAACATAATAACTTAATTATAATTTAGAGGATATCTAAGCCAGAGATCGGAGAATATTATAGTTAGCTATCGCATTTCTATTAGAAATCTAGTGCTAGGAAACAGATAGTTGACAGTAACTTTGAAATTTAAAAAAAAGTATTTATAAAAAAAAAAAAGACAAATTTTAATTTTAATTAATTGACGCAATGTCAGTTAGAGGGGTGCTGTGCTCTGACTGTGAGATGTGGCAGGTCCGGGAGGCTTCCAGCGTCCCGGATGGCTTCATCTGC
Organism: Scyliorhinus torazame; assembly: GCF_047496885.1. Classification (NCBI taxonomy): domain Eukaryota; kingdom Metazoa; phylum Chordata; class Chondrichthyes; order Carcharhiniformes; family Scyliorhinidae; genus Scyliorhinus; species Scyliorhinus torazame. The sequence continues at coordinate 5,856,963 of NC_092718.1, forward strand.
AGAAAGTGCACCCAACTGCAGCTCCTCACAGACCGCATGGTTCGGTTGGAGCAGCAATTGGATGCACTTAGGAGCATGCAGGTGGCGGAAAGCGTCATAGATCGCAGTTATGTAAGTGTGGTCACACCCAAGGTGCAGGCAGAGAAATGGGTGACCACCAGAAAGGGCAGGCAGTCAGTGCAGGAATCCCCTGTGGTTGTCCCCCTCTCGAACAGATATACCCCTTTGGATACTGTCGGGGGGGATAGCCTATCAGGGGAAAACAGCAGCAGCCAGAGCAGTGGCACCACGGCTGGCTCTGATGTTCAGAAGGGAGGGTCAAAGCGCAGAAGAGTAATAGTTATAGGGGACTCTATAGTCAGGGGCACAGATAGGCGCTTCTGTGGACGTGAAAGAGACTCCAGGATGGTATGTTGCCTCCCTGGTGCCAGGGTCCAGGATGTCTCCGAACGGGTAGAGGGAATCCTGAAGGGGGAGGGCAAACAGGCAGAGGTCGTTGTACATATTGGTACTAACGACATAGGCAGGAAGGGGCATGAGGTCCTGCAGCAGGAGTTCAGGGAGCTAGGCAGAAAGTTAAAAGACAGGACCTCGAGGGTTGTAATCTCGGGATTACTCCCTGTGCCACGTGCCAGTGAGGCTAGAAATAGGAAGATAGAGCAGACAAACACGTGGCTAAACAGCTGGTGTAGGAGGGAGGGTTTCTGTTATCTGGACCACTGGGAGCTCTTCCGGGGCAGGTGTGACCTGTATAAGATGGACGGGTTGCATCTAAACCGGAGAGGCATAAATATCCTGGCCGCGAGGTTTGCTAGTGTCACACGGGAGGGTTTAAACTAGTATGGCAGGGGGGTGGGCACGGGAGCAATAGGTCAGAAGGTGAGAGCATTGAGGGAGAAATAGGGAATAGGGACAGTGTGGCTCTGAGGCAGCGCAGACGGGGAGAAGTTGCTGAACACAGCGGGTCTGGTGGCCTGAAGTGCATATGTTTTAATGCAAGGAGCATTACGGGTAAGGCAGATGAACTTAGAGCTTGGATTACTACTTGGAACTATGATGTTGTTGCCATTACAGAGACCTGGTTGAGGGAAGGGCAGGATTGGCAGCTAAACGTTCCAGGATTTAGATGTTTCAGGCGGGATAGAGGGGGATGTAAAAGGGGAGGCGGAGTTGCGCTACTTGTTCAGGAGAGTATCACAGCTATACAGCGAGAGGACACCTCAGAGGGCAGTGAGGCTATATGGGTAGAGATCAGGAATAAGAAGGGTGCAGTCACAATGTTGGGGGTATACTACAGGCCTCCCAACAGCCAGCGGGAGATAGAGGAGCAGATAGGTAGACAGATTTTGGAAAAGAGTAAAAACAACAGGGTTGTGGTGATGGGAGACTTCAACTTCCCCAATATTGACTGGGACTCACTTAGTGCCAGGGGCTTAGACGGGGCAGAGTTTGTAAGGAGCATCCAGGAGGGCTTCTTAAAACAATATGTAAACAGTCCAACTAGGGAAGGGGCGGTACTGGACCTGGTATTGGGGAATGAGCCCGGCCAGGTGGTAGATGTTTCAGTAGGGGAGCATTTCGGTAACAGTGACCACAATTCAGTAAGTTTTAAAGTACTGGTGGACAAGGATAAGAGTGGTCCGAGGATGAATGTGCTAAACTGGGGGAAGGCTAATTATAACAATATTAGGCGGGAACTGAAGAACATAGATTGGGGGCGGATGTTTGAGGGCAAATCAACATCTGACATGTGGGAGGCTTTCAAGTGTCAGTTGAAAGGAATACAGGACAGGCATGTTCCTGTGAGGAAGAAAGATAAATACGGCAATTTTCGGGAACCTTGGATGACGAGTGATATTGTAGGCCTCGTCAAAAAGAAAAAGGAGGCATTTGTCAGGGCTAAAAGGCTGGGAACAGACGAAGCCTGTGTGGCATATAAGGAAAGTAGGAAGGAACTTAAGCAAGGAGTCAGGAGGGCTAGAAGGGGTCATGAAAAGTCATTGGCAAATAGGGTTAAGGAAAATCCCAAGGCTTTTTACACTTACATAAAAAGCAAGAGGGTAGCCAGGGAAAGGGTTGGCCCACTGAAGGATAGGCAAGGGAATCTATGTGTGGAGCCAGAGGAAATGGGCGAGGTACTAAATGAATACTTTGCATCAGTATTCACCAAAGAGAAGGAATTGGTAGATGTTGAGTCTGGAGAAGGGGGTGTAGATAGCCTGGGTCACATTGTGATCCAAAAAGACGAGGTGTTGGGTGTCTTAAAAAATATTAAGGTAGATAAGTCCCCAGGGCCGGATGGGATCTACCCCAGAATACTGAAGGAGGCTGGAGAGGAAATTGCTGAGGCCTTGACAGAAATCTTTGGATCCTCGCTGTCTTCAGGGGATGTCCCGGAGGACTGGAGAATAGCCAATGTTGTTCCTCTGTTTAAGAAGGGTGGCAGGGATAATCCCGGGAACTACAGGCCGGTGAGCCTTACTTCAGTGGTAGGGAAATTACTGGAGAGAATTCTTCGAGACAGGATCTACTCCCATTTGGAAGCAAATGGACGTATTAGTGAGAGGCAGCACGGTTTTGTGAAGGGGAGGTCGTGTCTCACTAACTTGATAGAGTTTTTCGAGGAGGTCACTAAGATGATTGATGCAGGTAGGGCAGTAGATGTTGTCTATATGGACTTCAGTAAGGCCTTTGACAAGGTCCCTCATGGTAGACTAGTACAAAAGGTGAAGTCACACGGGATCAGGGGTGAACTGGCAAGGTGGATACAGAACTGGCTAGGCCATAGAAGGCAGAGGGTAGCAATGGAGGGATGCTTTTCTAATTGGAGGGCTGTGACCAGTGGTGTTCCACAGGGATCAGTGCTGGGACCTTTGCTCTTTGTAGTATATATAAATGATTTGGAGGAAAATGTAACTGGTCTGATTAGTAAGTTTGCAGACGACACAAAGGTTGGTGGAATTGCGGATAGCGATGAGGACTGTCTGAGGATACAGCAGGATTTAGATTGTCTGGTGACTTGGGCGGAGAGATGGCAGATGGAGTTTAACCTGGACAAATGTGAGGTAATGCATTTTGGAAGGGCTAATGCAGGTAGGGAATATACAGTGAATGGTAGAACCCTCAAGAGTATTGAAAGTCAAAGAGATCTAGGAGTACAGGTCCACAGATCACTGAAAGGGGCTACACAGGTGGAGAAGGTAGTCAAGAAGGCATACGGCATGCTTGCCTTCATTGGCCGGGGCATTGAGTATAAGAATTGGCAAGTCATGTTGCAGCTGTATAGAACCTTAGTTAGGCCACACTTGGAGTATAGTGTTCAATTCTGGTCGCCACACTACCAGAAGGATGTGGAGGCTTTAGAGAGGGTGCAGAAGAGATTTACCAGAATGTTGCCTGGTATGGAGGGCATAAGCTATGAGGAGCGATTGAATAAACTCGGTTTGTTCTCACTGGAACGAAGGAGGTTGAGGGGCGACCTGATAGAGGTATACAAAATTATGAGGGGCATAGACAGAGTGGATAGTCAGAGGCTTTTCCCCAGGGTAGAGGGGTCAATTACTAGGGGGCATAGGTTTAAGGTGAGAGGGGCAAAGTTTAGAGTAGATGTACGAGGCAAGTTTTTTACGCAGAGGGTAGTGGGTGCCTGGAACTCACTACCGGAGGAGGTAGTGGAGGCAGGGACGATAGGGACATTTAAGGGGCATCTTGACAAATATATGAATAGGATGGGAATAGAAGGATACGGACCCAGGAAGTGTAGAAGATTGTAGTTTAGTCGGGCAGTATGGTCGGCACGGGCTTGGAGGGCCGAAGGGCCTGTTCCTGTGCTGTACATTTCTTTGTTCTTTGTTCTTTGTTCTTTGTGGGTACGTCCTTGTCTCCTTTCGTAGGAAGTTTCTGAGTTGTAGATACCTTAGCTCGATCCCCCTGGCTAGCTGGAATTTCTCTGTCAGTTCGTCCAGTGTTGCAGTCCTGCCGTCCGTGTATAGGTCCCTGTCAGTGTCCCTCCATTCTGCCCCCACCGTTTGAAGGTGGCGTCAGTCAGTGCTGGTGTGAACCTATGGTTGTTACAGATGGGAGCTTTGTCCGACATTTTGGTCAGGCCAAATTGCTGCCGTAGTTGGTGAACTTGCACACTTCCCGTAACAGCCTCCCCGAACAGGCGCCGGAATGTGGCGACGAGGGGCTTTTCACAGTAACTTCATTTGAAGCCTACTTGTGACAATAAGCGATTTTCACTTTCACTTTTTCACTTCTTTAAAACTGTGCCGCTAAGTCTAAATTGTCTCTTTCTATGCCTTCCGCTAAAATATATCACCTCACAGTTCTCTATATTAAATTCCATTTTTCACTCATCTGCCTGGTCTGCTCGGCGATTGATGTCCTGTTGCAGTGCAATGGTATCACGCTCAGTTGTTATACCTAGTTCGGCATCATTGGCACATTTGGAAAATTTATTCTGTATTCCAACATCCAAGTCATGTATATGCATCAAAAAGAGTGGGCCAAGCACTGAACCTTGGAGATCGCCAGTGTCGACCATACTCCAGTCCAAAAAACATCTGTATACCTTCTTTGTTTTCTGTTATTTGGTTCCCCTGGCTTATCCCAACACAACCCTACCCCCACCCACATGGCCACTGTCCCTTGTTCAGTTTTGCTGCCTCTTAGCACTGATCTCTGTTCTATTTACATTCTGCTATCCTCCCTTTGTCACTATTAACACTCTTCAGTCCCTAATGGCACCATTAACAATCCCTTTGTCTTATGTCCATGACAGCTTTGTCAATCTCTCCTTTGCTCTGACCGCTCACTGACTTTCCATTCTGCCCCACCCTCTCTTCAGGAATATAATTCACCACGTTTCTAACCCTTTTCAGTTCTGTAGAAGGGCCAGTAGACTTGAAATATTAACTCGGTTTCTCTCTTCAAAGATGCTGCCAGACCGGCTGAGGTTATCCAGTTTTTTCTGTTTTTATTTTTGATTTTGTTCTTTGTTCTTTAAGGAAGTGCTGAGGGTTTTGACCAAGTTTCGTATCATGACCGGTACAGGGTTGGAGGGCCGAAGGGCCTGTTCCTGTGCTGTATTGTTCTTTACTTCCAGCATCCATAGTATTTTACTTTTAATTGTCTACTGACGTGAGCCAACTTTTTGAATTACTTCATGACAGGGTCAGCATCTTTAATTGTCTTTGAACTAAATGGCTTACTAGATCATTTCAGAGGGCAGCTAACATTCAACCACATTGCTGTGGATCCTGAATCACATGGAAGCCAGGTAAAATGGCAGACTTCCTCCCCTAAAAAGGCATTAGTGAACCAGGTGGATTTTTATGACAGTCGATAATAGTTTAATGGTCCCCATGACTGAGACAAGCATTATAATTCCAGATTGTAATTGTATTTAAATTCTGCCAGCTGCAATAGTGGGAAGTGAACTCCTGTCCCTACACCATTAGGCGGAACCTGTGAATTACTACTCTAGATGCCACTGTGCCATCATCTCCCCTATTTATCTAAACTAAATCTGACCCTCCTATTCCGTGAGCATCAATTTTATTAAATAGCCTTTTTATGTGGTACTTCATCCAACGCTATCTTAAAATCCACATCGGTAACATCCACCTTTTTCTGATACTTCATAAAAAATTCAATTAAATTATTCAAGCACGATTCACCTTTACAAATCCGTGCTTGCTCTCCTTTATTATCAACATCCTGGGAGTTACCCAACTCTAACTAGACTAACCGTATTAATACTAGGTTAAAATCCTGGAACTCCCTCCCTAACAGCACAGTGGGTGTACCTACATCACAGGGACTGCAGCAGTTCAAGGTGGCAGCTCCCCAACACCTTCTCAAGGACAATTGGGGATGGGCAATAAAAAGTTTCTTGGAGTTTAGTTGGTGCTGCAGGCAAACAAATCCTGACTTGTGCCTTGTAGATAACGGATAGGCTTTGGAGAGTCAGAAAACGAGTTACTCGCCGCAGGATTCCCAGTGTCTGACCTGCTCTGGTAGCCACAGTATTTATATGGCTAGTCCAGTCCAGTTTCTGGTCAATAGTAATCCCAAGGATTTGATAGTTGGTGATTCAGTGATGGTAATGCCACTGAATGTCATGGGGTGATGGTTAGATTCTCGCTTGTAGGAGATGGTCAATGATTGGCACTTGTGTGCTGCAAATGTTACAACCACTTATCAGCCCAAACCTGGGTATTGCCCAGGTCTTACTGCATTTGGATACGGACTACTTCAACTTCTGAGGAGTCGCGAATGGTGCTGAACATTGTTCAACCACCAGTGGACATCCCCACCTCTGACTTTATGATGGAAGGAAGGTCATTGATGAAGCAGCTGAAGATGGTTGGGCCTAGGACACTGCCCTGAGGAACTCCTGCAGTGATGTCCCGGGGCTGAAATGATTGACCCACAACCATCTTCCTTTGCGCTAGATATGATCTGGATCGCTGGCCAAATTGAATGGTGCAGTGGAATGGATGATTTAAATTTCGAAAAATATTGTTCGTGTGCTGGATATTATTTTCTTTCTGTTGAGCAGTTTTGTCAATTGAGTCACTAAGACTTTGATAATTCACATATGAAAGGTTAGTATGAAGTTCACTGGTGCTATGAATACTTAGAAGTACAGTCCAAGATTTGGCTTTCTAAACCTGGAGTTTGCGTGCAGGAAATATATTGAGCCCTTAAAACTGGAGTAAATTGCTTGTGTTAATTAATTTAAAATGGCAAATGAGGGTATTACTGGCAGGTTGACTGGTCCAAGTTTTCCTCGGGTGTATTGGTGCCTGACTATCGTCATCCCATATTTCCAGAGGTACTGATCTTAAAAAGCTGAAAGTTTTTGCTTTAAGGCCATCCTGGTCGACAAGTTGAAAGAATCATAGAATCCCTACAGTGCAGAAGGAGGCCAAAGAACACGCTACTTAAGCCCACGCCTCCACCCTATCCCAGTAACCCCACCTAACCTTTTGGACATTGAGGGGCAATTTAGCATGGCCAATCCACCTAACCTGCACATCTTTGAACTGTGGGAGGAAACCCGACCCAGAGGAAATCCATGCAGATATGGGGAGAACGTGCAGATTCACCCGAGGCCGGAATGCCCCTGGAGTAAAGTAAAATAAAGTATGCTTATTGTCACAAGTAGGCTTCAAATGAAGTTACTGTGAAAAGCCCCTAGCCGCCACATTCCGGCGCCTGTTCGGGGAGGCTGGTACGGGAATCGAACCGTGCTGCTGGCCTGCCTTGGTCTGCGTTAAAAGCCAGCGATTTAGCCCAGTGTGCTAAACCAGCTATACCAGAGCTGTGAGGCAGCAGTGCTAACCACTGTGCCACCATGCAACGGGTCTGTCAAAGATTGACTGCAAATCCTTAAGAAGTTTAAAAATATTGGAAAAAATACACAATTGTTTGACCCAGCCCTTGTCCAACAGGAAATGTTGCAAGTCTCTGACAAAGTAGAAAAATAACTTAGAAATACAAATATAAACCAATAATTGGCTTTGTGATGAAACAGTTCTGAATATACATCCTCTTTCCTAGTACCTCCCAAATACACAAAAGAGTTCAAGTTTCAAGTGAATGTTGAAAGAACACGGGCATTGAGGTGTGGGCACGGTCTGCTCCGTCTGCCATGCCGTGTGTAGGGTGAGGCATCAACATCCCATAATCAGATTTTAACCCAGGAAGAATTTGTTTCTCATTATTGAAGAATTAGGACAAAATTGGTTATTGCCAATCCCCCAACCGGAAAAGAAATCCCAGAATCACAGTGAAAATTAGTTTTTAAAAATGTCGTCAACAATCACTACATACAGGAAATGTTTAAGCGAGTCAGAGAAATTTGCAGCGATGGACTGATTTAAGTATAGTTAAATACAGTCAACTGAGCCGAACAAAGGAATATCAGCTCGTCTAACTCTGATAGCTTCTATTACTCTCAGACAGTAACTCTTTTGCTTCAATAGGCTAACACCTACCAGTTAATCTTGTATTCCTTCTGATCAGCTCAACCTCCCTCCATACAATTCATACAATGGTACCATATGTATGACTTGTACTTTTAGTAGGAGCACAGTGTATTCTGCAGCACACAATGCCTGGAAAACATTTATGAATTGGTACATCAGTCAGGACAGGATTTCAAAACGTTGGCTTGGACTTCACTACAAAGATGAATAATTGATAGATGGAATTTGCAATAGTGGAAAGGGGGACATGAGTGTGACGAGGAAAATGTTATGCTTCAAAGATATTTCTCTACATGAAAAGAAAGCACCTATATATTAGTAAGTTTAACAAAGCTTTACACTTGATATTCACTCCTGTAGCAGGCTGCAGTTGACTTTGACAGTTATGAGGATATATAAAGAAACGGCAAACATTTAACTGTGTTTAACGTTCCGTGGCAGATTGCATCACAGCACCTTCCCAGTAACCGTGTGGCAATAACTGTCATCAGTGGTCAGATAAGCAATGACTAATCTGTTTCGAAGGACAGTGGTGGCTGAATCAGATTCAGTTCAAGTACACTGGGAAATCTCTGCTTCAATAGAAAGATTACAAACCACAAAACATGTCAACTTGCATCTTCATAAATTTCAGCAGCAGCATTTCAAACATTCACATAGGTGTTCCTTTGAAGGAAAATATAACTATTTTATAAAAAAGAAAAGTATCTATTATTACCAAGTACGCAATGATGCGGGGGGGGGGGGGGGGGCGAGGCTAGCTGGGAGGGGACTGGCAGCTGGGAGGGGAAAGATTTAAATTATTAAACATTTCATCCTTACTATGTAGCAAATTGACAGTCTAGATAAAGACTACAAAATTATGTCCAGAACCATTCAATAAACTTTATGTGAAAGAGTAAGAGTTGATATCTCCGTCTACCCTCAAATGTTGAGGAAACTCAGAACTAGGGCCCAAATTAAATGAAGATATTTTTAATTAATTTACAGAATGTGGCCATCACTGAGCAGCTATTGCCCTTCCCTAAATCTCCTTGAGAAGGTAGTGGTGAGCTGACTTCATAAACTGCCAAAGTCCCTGTGACGCACAAATGAGTCAATAAGGGAATTCATGAACCTTTTTTAATCAGAGAGTGGTTAGAATGTGGAACTTTCTATTGCTACAGTAGTTCAGGTGAACAGTAGAGATACATTTAGAGGGAAGCTGGATAAACATAAGAGGGAGAAAGGAATAGGAAGATGTGTTGATTGGGTTAAATGAAGAAGGGCAAGAAGCAGTGTGTGTGGAGCTTAAACTTGCATGGATCTGATGGCACAGTATGGCTTGTTTCTCTGTGTAAATATCATGTCAAACTGTGGAATATCTCAATCATTCCAAAGCAGTAATCCATGCTGAAAGTTCCAGTGATAGTTTTGAACTGTTAAATCTTTGCTCTAGTTTCTTTGGGGCACCAAGTGGACTCCTTATTGTGATCACTGCAGAGGCTTCCTATTAATTATGCCAGTGCCCAAGATACATTAGTGCTTTTTGAATGGCCCAACTTCAATAATTCTTCATGAAGATTTACACGCACAGAGACACACCTGTGCACAGAGACTCACGCACACAGAAAACAAGGATAAACTAGTAGCACAAATTAGAACAATTAGCCAATCTTGAGCACCAAAACATCTAGCCTGGCAAGAGATAGTCAAAAAGAGCAATGCAGGTTATCAAGGGCATGAGAGGGCAGCACGGTGGTTAACACTGTTTCTCACAGCGCCACGGTCCCGGGTTCGATTCCCGGCTTGGGTCACTGTCTGTGCGCAGTCTGCAAGTTTTCCCTGTGTCTGCGTGGGTTTCCTCCGGGTGCTCCAATTTCCTCCCATAAATCCTGAAAGACGTGCTGTTAGGTGAATTGGACAGTTTGAATTCTCCCTCAGTGCACCTGAACAGGGACTTTTCACAGTAACTTCATTGCAGTGTTAATGTAAGCCTTCTTGTAACAATTAAGATTATAATTATGGGCAGCACGGTGGAGCAGTGGTTAGCATTGCTGCCTACGGCACTAAGGACCCGGATTCGAATCCTGGACCTGGGTCACTGTCCGTGTGGAGTTTGCACATTCTCCCCGTGTCTGCGTGGGTTTCACCCCCACAAGCCAAAGATGTGCAGGGTAGGTGGAATGGCCACGCTAAATTGCCCCCTAATTGGAAAAAAAGTAATTGGTTACTCTAAATTTATGTAAAAAAAAGATTATTACAATTACAGCACGAGCAAGGCCCTTGTGAGCCATCAGCAGAATGGTACTTCTAATCCAGGGTTCTTCAGAAAAGATGCAAAGACTTGGAGGTGGAGGAGGCCTTATAGTCACCGACCATTCAAACTGCATTTAAAAGGCCATGTTTTCAGAAACAGATTCTATTTGGGACAGATAAATGAATCAGTCCAATGACACAGCTCATTTGTGTCAACATACTTTACCACTGATGAATGCACATAGGATTGTGCCAACATTTTCCCTCGAGGTTGAATTCTCAATCTCAGTACATAATGTGCTGAAGGGGAGGACTCAGAGCCTTAAGATTCTGCAGCAATACAGGTATAAAGGGCAGGTCACCTGCCCATTCCATCAAGCATGGAGATACTTGGATAACACCTGGCATCTAATTATTCAGGAAAACTGTATAAGACCAAACATCCAACCTTACATAACGATTTATACAACTCACCCTCGCACATCACAATCAAATTCCTCATTGTAACGTACACTTTGACTGTATATTTATTCTGGGTTAACTTACCCAGAAGGCTTAAGAAACCTGCTGACAACTCAGATTTTAAAACAGTATCGTCCTTTCCGTGATTTATGTTTTGTTCATAAGCACAACCCAAATAAATGAACCATTTGATGGATTAGAAAAGTGGGAGAAGGGTCTATTTAATTTAATTTAAGTCACTAAATAGCATTGTAGTTCATCCCCATATTGTGCAGTGATGTGGCATATATTGTCCAGACAATAAATACCAGCAAGAAAATCCTACGAAAGTCCAGAGTTGATTTTAAGCCAGTGATCACAGAGTCCAAAACAAGAAAAGTTCTAAACATGTCAAAAACTTTCGAGACCAGCTGCTATTTTCCACAATATACAGACTTGAATTTTACTTATAAAAAGCAACCACCTTCTGACTTAGATGCGTGGACTAAACAGGTATGCAGCATTGGCAATGGACAATGTGCAAATAATATCACAAGGACAAACGTCTCAGAGAAATGTACTAGAATGGAAACAAACTAATATATTAAATGTGTTGACAGAACCATAGGCTCTCAATGCCCATTCTACAACTGGAGCTAGCTCCATTTCTTTACCCACATCCTTTGATATGTTTCCTTTCCAAACACTTCTTAAATTGCCTTGCCAAAAATGTAAAGCAACATGAAAGTAAATTATTCCAGTGTCAAGCAATAACAGTGGCAAAAATCTCCGAAGGTCCCTCTTGAGTGTCTCTTCCACTATTGTTTACTATTCACAAACAACCTTTCCACAATATCACAGTATATTAGTATTCATCCTTTCAAAATATTTCATAACTTTGTAACCCTCCAATAGATTTTCGTCTTAACCTATTCTGTTTCAGTAAAAACAACCTAGCATTGCAGAGAATTTTCATTATGTCCCACGGCCGTCACATCCTTCCTACAATATGGTATTTAGAATTGTTCACAATAATACAACTGTGGCCTAACTAATATCATGTACAAATTCAGCATCTCTTCCTAGCACCAGTAAAATCCCAAGATAGCATTTGTCTTTTTCTCAAAAAATGTTTCTGCTCATCAAGTTGAAGGACCTTAGTATTAGAGAATTAAGCACTTCCGATTTTGCATCCAGTCTTAGCATCAAGCAGTCTTCAATCAAGTATTGCCCTGCCAGATGTACAGTAAAGCTTCCTCTACTCCGCCCCAAAATATCTGATTACCAACTTCAGAACAATGTCTCCTGCTGCACCATTCCTCTGCTATTCTGCAGATTTTCCAAAGGAAACTTCATGGCATGGCTGAATAAGAAACTAGTTTGCTATGTGAACCCAACAGCCACATGAGACTGGATTAAGACTGTCTAAATTCATTTAATTAGACACTTACAGCCAGCAGGCAAGAGACATTGATAATATAAATCTAGGCAGGATTAAGACCACATCTTTGTGATTATGCACTTTCAGAGACTTCATTAGTGAACAAAAAGGGATTTATTTTGTGATCTTCTGCAGCTAACTCTAAAATAACACTGCTCAGAAGAGGTCCTCCCTGGGGTGCTTCCCCACTTGGAATCCCGGTTGGTCACCCAGGCCAGGTGACCCTTACTCTGTTGGTTTGCCCTTCGAGGGACAAACACCAGTCTTGTAACCCAGTGGGTAGCATCACTATCGCCAAGCCGGAAATGTTGAAGTTGAGTGCCACCCAGGACTTGATGGCCACGGCAGACACCTTCATGGTGAAGCCAAACAAGTTGATTGCTAACCTGGAAATCCTTCTGATACAACTACCGCAGCCGATAAAAAGGGGAGGGTTTCTTAGTCAGACGGAACCATGTGGTGATTGGAGTGCAACAGCGCCCCCATATTAATAGACTCCACCGAGAAGCTCTTGCCACAGACTGTACTCTGTGAAAAGTGTTCTGTTCACTTTGAGGGACTGCTGGATAGCGCGGTGGGATTTATATCCAGACTTGGTGTCAAACCGCGATTTCTTTTTTTTAACTTTTTAAGTGCTCAATTCAATTCCAATTAAGGGGGCAGTTTAGCGTGGCCAGTCCACCTACCCTCCACATCTTTGGGTTGTGGGGGTGAAACCCACTCAAACACGGGGAGAATGTGCAAACTCCACACGGACAGTGACCCAGAGCCGGCATCGAACCTGGGACCTCGGCGCCGTGAGGCAGCAGTGCTAACCACAATGCCACTGTGCTGCCCTTCAAACCACTATTTCACTCCATTCGTCCAGCTGCATTTTCATGGCCTACTACAAGAGTAAGTCTCAGCTAGGATAAACACCCAATGATAGTAGGATGCCTCTACCCAAGATAATATATTACAGGGTACCTAATATAGTAAAACAGAACTTGCATGTTCTGACATTATTTCCAAAATTAAAGAATAAAATAATTTGCAGAGAGTGGCACTAATATACAGCGCAGAAGCCTTTCTGCTATTTCAGGATTATCAATTTAATAAAGCTATGCACATCGTGCCAGTTGATTATTTATACTCAAACAGCAGAAAAGCAGTTGTACAGCTTGTCTAGCATGTTATTAATTGGTGACTCAAGTGTCCACAATCAAGTCAATGATAGAACGATGTCTTCAAGAAGGAAAAATAGACGATGGTGTTACAAACTTTATTTCCCCACTTGGATAGTTTGTGAATTGTGGGCAATTCCTGCTTCTTTCGTTATCGGCATAATTGAATTTCCTCAGGAGGGAGAGAGGGTGCAGCAAGAAATGAGCATCAGCTTTTTAAAATCCGTGTGATTTAAGTGACATGTCCCTGCACTACCTTTCTCTACACCATGTCTGAGTCAAATTCAACATTGGAATTTCCCCAAATTTATAAGTGAATTCAATATTCTTCAACATCTGCTCAGCGTCTAATGATTTCCGGAGGATTCCAATGCACTAAAATTGAAAGGACATCAAGGCAAGATAAATCAAGATGACGATAACAGTTGGCCCACATCCAGAACAAAGTGACCCAGCAGTTAATGTCCCACAATAAGTTTCCAATGGTTCTGCACATGTTTGGCATTTTATCATATACGCTCCCATTTTAATGGCAGCCTCAAGAAGGAATGTTGTAGACAAATGGCATGCACCACAACCACCTGACCCTCTAATCGCAAGAAGACCATGTCAAGGTAGAGTGGATCAAAAACAAGGACTTTTCCTTTTTGTACAGGATCGGGACTGGATTGGGGGGTCATACTTAAATTCAAATGTATAAAAACTATTCTCATGCATCTTCAACAAAGAATATGAGAATCTGCAAAAAGTACAATAAAACCAGATTGATAATGGCGGAGAGACACTCAAAGGTTTAAAAATCAGACAAGTCCTTAACTGGGTTACAATAGCATAAATGTTACCTTACTGGGCAAGTAATCCTGACCTCGATCTATAATTAAAAGGCTGGTATCAGTAAAAGTAACCATAAATCTATCAAATTGTTGTAAAAACCCAACTAGTTCATTACTGTGTCATGTGAATGTCCCTTTTGAGAAAGGTTTAGTCTCTTATGATGTGACTTGTAGCACACTGGGCTGTGGCTGTGATGGGGTTTCAGTCTCAGTTTGACTGCTTTGGACGGCAGAAGGAGAAAGAAGCTTTTCTCTGTTTTCATTTTAAAAGCTGTTCCAGTAAAAAGCCAAATGGTTGTGGCTAACTGCCTTGGTAACTTTAAAGATACAGTTGCTTTCTGGAAGGAATTTGGTTGGACCTGGATCAGAATTTCAGTAAAAGGACCAGCTCCATTCAAGTGAGAATACAGTGTCCTGGGCCACGCCCTTGAAAAGGGGTTTTGGTTTAATTGGATTTTGTTATTGAATTGGAACAGCTAAGGGGGAATTCATTAAGTGTTATACATAGATTACTGTAGCTGTGACTTTATGTTTGTAATTGATAAAGAATTCTTGCTGTGTTTATATATATGTGTATATATATATATATGTTAACTACATTCTTAGAATAAACCTTCTTTGATTAAAGTGTCCAGTAAGTCTTATGAATCACACCTGCAGTGAAAGCTTTTGTGCTCATCCTAGCCAAATTCAATATAAAGGTTGTAGGTCAGTGAACTTCTTAATACACTTTGGAGTTTCTAAGCCCTGGCCCATAACAACTGTCCTTCAGGAAAGGAAATCAGTCAACCTTGCCAAGTGACTGGAGTTTCATACAAACAGGTTGACACTCAAATACCCTCAGTCACAAGCCAGTATGGTTTTTTTTAATTCGTTGACGGGACGTGGGGGTCGCAGGCTGTGCCAGCATTTATTTATTGTCCATCCCTAATTTCCCTCGAGGGGACAGTTAAGAGTCAACCACATTGTTGTGAGTCTGGAGTCACATGTAGACCAGACCGGGTAAGGACGGCAGATTTCCTTCCCTAAGGGACATTTGTGAACCAGATGGGTTTTTATGACAATCGACAATGGATTCATGGTCATCATTAGACTTTTAATTCCAGATTTTTACCGAATTCAAACTTCACCATCTGCAATGGTGGGATTCGAACTTGGGTCCCCAGAGTATTACTCTGGGTCTCTGGATGACTAGTTCAGTGACAATACCACTACGCCACCAAGACACCATTTCCCCATGGTTGCATTTGATGAGGCAATCCTGCCACTTTATATATCATTGGTACAACTGCCCTTAGGAACACTGTGTATAGTTCTGTTCACTGCTGTACAGAGAGGATATTGCAGCGTTTTAAAGAAAAGAGTTACCAGATTTGAGTGCGTGGAGGGATTGCATAATGATGATTGATTTTGTAAACTTAAATTTTCATTGGAACAAAGATTGAGATTATCCGATTGCTGTTTTTAGTATTTTAAACAGACTGGATAATGTGGATGATGACCAGCTGTTTCACCTTGTCCAGAACAAGTAGACCCAGGGGTCAGGATCTGTGCTCTAAGAGGGGGATAACATTGAAACAAAACTGGAGTGAGCGATTGACCAATCTGTGGAATAGGCTTCCAAGGGAGATAGTGAAAGCAGATAGTATTGACTCATTTAAAAACAAATTAGATAGATTTCTTTCGGAAAATAACATTTTAAGTTCAGTACATGAGCAATTTGAGACATGGGATGTGTGGTGACGGAGCGTGCTCGTGAGGAACAGATAACTTTGGACATATTGTTCATAAAGCTCCCCATCACTGGGGCCTTTTCCTAACCTCTGTCTGCTGTAAACTCATCGATAGACATTGATCACGATGATTAGTCAATAACTCCATTATCGCTGGATCATGTGGCTACAGTGCTGGTAGAGGTGAACAAAGTGACCGTGCTCTTTTATCATTGACATTTTCTCTATTAGTAAAGAATGTGCCATTTAGAAAGTCCGGTAATTATAGATCCACAGAGAATCTGAAAATGGTATACTCCCTACAATCCTCGTGGAAACAAGAATAAATTAGTTAAATTTATCTCAATCTCTCTCCATTGAATAAGTCTTTCATCCCAGGAATCAAGCCAGTGAATCTTTGTTGCAACTCTCCCAAGGCAAGCAGATCTTTCCAAAGGTATGGAGACCAAAACTGCACACAGTACACTGGTAAACAAAACCCCTGTACGATTGCAGCAAGACTACCCAACTCATCCTCCAATCCCCTGGCAATGAACTCCAATATACAATGTGCCTTTCTAATTGCATGTTGTACTTGCATATTAACTTTGTTTTTCATGTCCAAGCTCACCAGCAAAGGAGAACAAAGGGATTGATTAAGAAGGGGAAAATAGAGTAAGAGGGTGAGCTTACGGAGAATATAAAAGCTGACAGTAAAAGCTTCTATAGGTACATGAATAGAAAAAGATTGGTGAAGACATTTGTCGGTTCCTTAGACAGAAACAGGGGAATTTATAATGACCGACTAAATGCAAACTTTGGTTTTCTTCACAATGGAGAACACAATTAACATACCAGAAATGTTGGGGAACACAGCAGGAAGGACATTGCCGACGGTGGGGGAGTCCAGAACCATGGGTCACAATCAAAGGCTAAAGGGTAAACCATTTAGGACTGAGATGAGGCTAAATGTTTTCACCCAGAGAACAGTTAGCCTGTGGAATTGACTAGCACAGGAAGGATTTGAGGCTAAAAAAATTATATGTTTTCAAGAAGGAGTTATAGGTCTTGGTAGGGCAGCACGGTGGCGTAGTGCTTAGCACTGTTGCCTCACGGCGCCAAGGTCCCAGGTTCAATCCAACTCTGGGTCACTGTCCGTGTGGAGTTTGCACATTCTCCCCGTGTTTGTGTGGATTTCGCCCCCACAACCCAAAGATGTGCAGGCTAGATGGATTGACCACGCTAAATTGCCCCTTAATTGGAAAAAAATAATTGGGTACTCTAAAAAATGTTTTTAAAAAGACAATGATTGCTGCTCTTTGCCCCTGGACTCCTGCTTGTCAAAGGGCATGAACATTGAAGATAAACAGCTCAGGTCACTGGCCTCAATATACAAAACATGCCTTCCTAAAATTAAGTTCTGTTGTGTCCAAAATGACACATCAATGCTGCATGAAAAACTGCTTTTATACTAACTGCCAGTAGACTGAGAATGGGAACCGCAGAATCAATACCAACCTGGCAATCACTGATTCACTTTAATTTATTTCTGAACAGCAGACGAGATTCCTACCTGTGTGTATTTTGCAGAGTTGGTTTTAAGAGTAGGAAATTCACATTTCCAAAGCATTTCAAAGTCAACTTGAAGGGAAATTGAACTTGAGGTCTATGGGGAAAGAGCAGGGGAGTGGATTACTTGGACACATGTACTAAAGGCATCATGGGCTGAATGACCATCTTCTGTTCTACATTATTCAGTGATTCTAAACCTCTGTGCTTTCATAAAGTTTCCAAAAGATCTCAGAGATTTCTTCTAACTGTTTGACTTTGCACTGAAGTTGTGCTGGATGCACTGACAAATCCAAATAGCAGAAGACTGCGTCCACTTGAGTTCAAATGATTGCCATCTTGAGACTAACAGGGTAAGGGCAACCTTTTAATAGTGAGGTTTTCACACTGGCAGCACTGCTTCTTCAATATTGCTGAAGAGAGACATGTTGCTGAAGCTTTTCATCTTGCACTTATCAGCACAAACATGAGAAAAGCCATCCATGAAAATGCCTTGGTCAATCAGAGACAACTTTCCAACCAATCAGCACTTTTCCCTTGCAGTATAAATTGTTGCAACCATTTGAAATTTGGTATTCTTGCCTTTGTCCTGATGAGTGCAAAATAAAAAGTTTCGGCAAAATGTCGCACTTTTCAGCAACATCCAGGTTCTGCACTGCTGTTTCGGCAGACTGCGCACAGCCCCAAAACTAGTGGTTTTGGGACCATTGGGATCACCACATAATTACAATCTGTAATTTAAAAACAGTTGTACAATCACTGTTCATTTAATCGTGTTCAGGCTGTTGTGGAAACTACTCCAAAAGAGGAACAAGGAGATTTCCACAGCTCTTGGAGGTTCAGCTAGTATTGCAGAAGTATTTCTTAAAAGTGATCCAGCTATGTAAACACACACAAACGTGGGTAAATCAGCATGACTGTCACCTACAGACCAGCACTGGCAAAAGACAAGTTCTAGACCTGTTCTCACATCATCATTGAAGCACTTGAGCTGGGGCGTGTCTCTCGCTAGCACTCAGGAGCAGGAATCCTGGCTGGTCCCACTTTCCTCATCTGGGAGTCCAACAGAGACAGCAAGTTTGCCCAGTGAGCGTAGGAGGCATATAGGCCAGGAAAGATCCAGATTTAATCCTTTAATAATTGACACGTTAGTTGATCTCCTACTGTGCAAGAAATGAGGGAGACCAAATCACAGTAACTTCATTGCAGTGTTAATGTAAGCCTATTTGTGATACTGATAAAGATTATTATTCCCCTGGATAAAAGCAATTTACTGCAGCTGCTGGAAGCTGAAATCAAAGGGGAAAATCTCAGCAGATCTGGCAGCATCTGTAGGGAGAGAAAAGAGCTAACGTTTCGAGTCCAGATGACCCTTCGTTAACTCTTTTCTCTCCCTACAGATGCTGCCAGACCTGCTGAGATTTTCCAGCATTTTCTCTTTTGATTGTTATTCCCCTCGCAGAGAATCAATGCAATCTTGAGAAAGTGGCACAAGCATCAGAGGGAAAATTGGTATAAGCTAAAGTCCATTTAAACAAATATTGTGTCATAGGAACCTGCAATAATTCCTTTTGAAAAGTCTCCATTTGAAGCAAATGACAGCCCTTTCTTTCTTTCTGTGTTAATTCATTCCATTCCTTGTACTGTGAGATGTAGGTGCTGAGTGAAACCAGATTTACAACTGAAATTTATGAAATGGGTGATTATGGTTTGATATTTTTTCCACATCCGTTTGTAAACCTGGATTGTCTGACATCTTGGGCGCGATTCTCCGCTCCCGCGCCGGTTGGGAGAATCGCCTGGGTCACCAAATTTTCCCGCGACGTCAATCCGACGCCCTCCCGCGATTCTCCCAAGCGGCGAGAACGGCCCCGTCGAGATCTGCGCTGCGCAGGCCGGAGAATCGCCCAAGACACCCAAAATGGCGATTCTCCGGCACCCCTGCTAGTCTCAGGCCCAGATGGGCCGAGCGGCCAGCCCAAAACGGCGGGTTCCCCCCGCCGCCGCCCACGCCTGGTCACTGCCGGCGGGAACAGTGCGGGAACACTGGGGGGGCGGCCTGCAAGGGGGGGGGGGGATCCTCCACCGGGGGTCCTCAAATGGGGTGTGGCCCGCGATCGGTGCCCACCGATCGTCGGGCCGTCCTCTCTGAAGGAGGACCTCCTTTCTTCCGCAGCCCCGCAAGATCCGTCCGCCATCTTCTTGCGGGGCGGACTCGGAGAGGACGGCAACCACTCATGCGCGGGTGACGCCAGTTATGCGGCGCCAGCCGCGTCATGTATGCGGCGCCGCCTTTACGCGGCGCCAAGGCCTGGGATTCTCCGCTCCCGCGCCGCTCCTAGCCCGTTATCAGGCCCTGAATCGGTCGGGATAGGGGTCGTTTCGCGCCGTCGTGAACCTCGACGGTGTTCACGACGGCGCAAACACTCTGCCTCCATTTTGGAGAATCCCACCCATTGTGTTAATATTCAGAGGTGAGTCAAATCACAAGCTGTCAACCAATCAAATCTGATAGTTCATTAATTGTAGACTTTGAAGTTAAAAGTGAAATCAAAGTGCGAAAAATTCTTAAACTTGCACTGCAGCATAGTGCGATGTCAACATCGGCAACAGCAATATGACTGTACCCAAGAGTTTTCCTAAACTCTGTATTAACACCCCCTTTCAGCTGACACACCATAACAATGGTAAGAAGCTAAATAACTTGCCAATCTCAACTGCTCTGTTAGGAAACTGTTGGATCCAAAAATAAAACAAATCTCAGTCTTTTAATCTGAATCCATTTTAAGCTTTCAGTTAAAATACCCTGAACATTTCTCTCAAATTCCACTTCCAACCCATGGATTTTGGCTGGCCAATCATCACTTAGAAAACACACACACAATTCCTAACCCATTTCTTGCCTGTTAATAAAACATTTCTTTTTGTACATCATACAACTTACCGCTGTGTAATAGTGTGAAATTACACTCTCTCTCATCCATTCACAATTTACTTATAAAAAAACAGTTTGCATTGCATGAAGTTACAAGCATAAGAGGGTTTTCCCGGTGACATTTGCACAGGCAATATCGAAAACATGATGATAGATCTATGGAGCCAATGGTAAACCTCAATGAGTATATCATAAATCCCCCATTTATAAATACATCCTGGATTTACTACTGACACCCGACAATCATTTTAACATGGAATTCATCTTATGCCATTGGGTATGAGGATATAGAAACGTTTGAAGGCAGCGGAATAATCTGCTGTAAAGTGAAGCCGCCACAAATCAATGTACATTTGTTTAATCCTTCCATTGCTGAACAACAGTCTCCAATTCTTTTTACAAGCCTGTAGTTTGAGTTTTGGTTTGGTTTGGTTTCATTCCTCAAATAAACTGCTTGGTTTATGGAACATCAAACATGAACTCTAAATTTATAAAAACACAACTAAATCCTACACAGTTCAATCAGAGGACATGTTTTACTCCCTCTCACACATCTACAAACACCTGCCCCAAAAGAATCTTTAAAAGCTGGGTCGGGTTGGAATTAGGAGCAAGATGACATTTAAACGGAACACTTTGCCCCAGGGATTAAAACTGGGCTGTAAACTTACTCAGCAAATATCTCACTGGTTATTGTCCGTTTTCACCTTGTGAAAAGTGAAGACCCTTTAAATAATAAATACTGTCATTCATTATTCAGCCATCCATGGTTTCAAATAACCTTCCAGAAATTTTCAAATAAAATTGAGCAGATGCCTCCAGAGTTTTAAATAAGATTTGAAATGTTTGAGCCGTGGCTGACCCCAAACAGGCACAATCAGGCTGGATAATTGTAGATCATCGATTATATACACTGACGCATCTGCAAATATATATTAGCCCCAAAGCAATGTATTATAACATTATCCCAGAGTCAGAGTATTATTTATTGTATTAGCCCAGGATCTGGGTGTTATTATCCCAGGATCAGGGAGTTATTAGCCCAGGATCAGGGTGTTATTGTCCCAGGATCAGGGTGTTATTGTCCCAGGATCTGGGTGTTATTATCCCAGGATCTGGGTGTTATTATCCCAGGATCAGGGTATTATTGGCCCAGGATCTGGGTGTTATTATCCCAGGGAGAGGGTGTTATTGTCCCTGGATCAGGGTGTTATTATCCCAGGATCTGGTGTTATTATCCCAGGATCTGGGTGTTATTATCCCAGGGAGAAGGTGTTATTATCCCAGGATCAGGGTGTTATTATCCCAGGATCAGGGTGTTATTATCCCAGGATCTGGGTGTTATTATCCCAGGATCAGGGTGTTATTATCCCAGGGAGAAGGTGTTATTATCCCAGGATCAGGGTGTTATTATCCCAGGGAGAAGGTGTTATTATCCCAGGATCAGGGTGTTATTATCCCAGGATCTGGGTGTTATTATCCCAGGATCAGGGTGTTATTATCCCAGGGAGAGGGTGTTATTATCCCAGGATCAGGGTGTTATTATCCCAATATCAGGGTGTTATTATCCCAATATCAGGGTGTTATTATCCCAGGGAGAGAGTGCTATTATCCCAGGATCTGGGTGTTATTATCCCAGGATCAGGGTGTTATTATCCCAGGATCTGGGTGTTATTATCCCAGGATCAGGGTGTTATTATCCCAGGGAGAGGGTGTTATTATCCCAGGATCAGGGTGTTATTATCCCAGGATCTGGGTGTTATTATCCCAGGATCAGGGTGTAATTATCCCAGGGAGAGGGTGTTATTATCCCTGGATCTGGGTGTTATTATCCCTGGATCTGGGTGTTATTATCCCAGGATCTGGGTGTTATTATCCCAGGATCAGGGTGTTATTATTCCAGGGAGAGGGTGTTATTATCCCAGCATCTGGGTGTTATTATCCCAGGATCTGGGTGTTATTATCCCAGGATCAGGGTGTTATTATCCCAGGATCTGGGTGTTATTATCCCAGGATCAGGGTGTTATTATCCCAGGATCAGGGTGTTATTATCCCAGGATCTGGGTGTTATTATCCCAGGGAGAGGGTGTTATTATCCCAGGATCTGGGTGTTATTATCCCAGGATCTGGGTGTTATTATCCCAGGGAGAGGGTGTTATTATCCCAGGATCTGGGTGTTATTATCCCAGGATCAGGGTGTTATTATCCCAGGATCTGGGTGTTATTATCCCAGGATCAGGGTGTTATTATCCCAGGGAGGGGGTGTTATTATCCCAGGATCTGGGTGTTATTATCCCAGGATCAGGGTGTTATTATGCCAGGGAGAGGGTGTTATTATCCCAGGATCTGGGTGTTATTATCCCAGGATCAGGGTGTTATTATCCCAGGATCTGGGTGTTATTATCCCAGGATCTGGGTGTTATTATCCCAGGGAGAGGGTGTTATTATCCCAGGATCTGGGTGTTATTATCCCAGGATCTGGGTGTTATTATCCCAGGGAGAGGGTGTTATTATCCCAGCATCTGGGTGTTATTATCCCAGGATCTGGGTGTTATTATCCCAGGATCTGGGTGTTATTATCCCAGGATCTGGGTGTTCTTATCCCAGGGAGAGGGTGTTATTATCCCAGGATCTGGGTGTTATTATCCCAGGATCAGGGTGTTATTATCCCAGGGAGAGGGCGTTATTATCCCAGGATCAGGGTGTTATTATCCCAGGATCTGGGTGTTATTATCCCAGGATCAGGGTGTTATTATCCCAGGATCTGGGTGTTATTATCCCAGGATCAGGGTGTTATTATCCCAGGATCAGGGTGTTATTATCCCAGGATCTGGGTGTTATTATCCCAGGGAGAGGGTGTTATTATCCCAGGATCAGGGTGTTATTATCCCAGGATCTGGGTGTTATTATCCCAGGATCTGGGTGTTATTATCCCAGGATCAGGGTGTTATTATCCCAGGGAGAGGGTGTTATTATCCCAGGATCTGGGTGTTATTATCCCAGGATCAGGGTGTTATTATCCCAGGATCTGGGTGTTATTATCCCAGGATCAGGGTGTTATTATCCCAGGGAGAGGGTGTTATTATCCCAGGATCTGGGTGTTATTATCCCAGGATCAGGGTGTTATTATGCCAGGGAGAGGGTGTTATTATCCCAGGATCTGGGTGTTATTATCCCAGGATCAGGGTGTTATTATCCCAGGATCAGGGTGTTATTATCCCAGGATCTGGGTGTTATTATCCCAGGATCTGGGTGTTATTATCCCAGGATCTGGGTGTTATTATCCCAGGGAGAGGGTGTTATTATCCCAGGATCTGGGTGTTATTATCCCAGGATCTGGGTGTTATTATCCCAGGATCTGGGTGTTCTTATCCCAGGGAGAGGGTGTTATTATCCCAGCATCTGGGTGTTATTATCCCAGCATCAGGGTGTTATTATCCCAGGATCTGGGTGTTATTATCCCAGGATCAGGGTGTAATTATCCCAGGGAGAGGGTGTTATTATCCCTGGATCTGGGTGTTATTATCCCTGGATCTGGGTGTTATTATCCCAGGATCTGGGTGTTATTATCCCAGGATCAGGGTGTTATTATTCCAGGGAGAGGGTGTTATTATCCCAGCATCTGGGTGTTATTATCCCAGGATCTGGGTGTTATTATCCCAGGATCAGGGTGTTATTATCCCAGGATCTGGGTGTTATTATCCCAGGATCAGGGTGTTATTATCCCAGGATCAGGGTGTTATTATCCCAGGATCTGGGTGTTATTATCCCAGGGAGAGGGTGTTATTATCCCAGGATCTGGGTGTTATTATCCCAGGATCTGGGTGTTATTATCCCAGGGAGAGGGTGTTATTATCCCAGGATCTGGGTGTTATTATCCCAGGATCAGGGTGTTATTATCCCAGGATCTGGGTGTTATTATCCCAGGATCAGGGTGTTATTATCCCAGGGAGGGGGTGTTATTATCCCAGGATCTGGGTGTTATTATCCCAGGATCAGGGTGTTATTATGCCAGGGAGAGGGTGTTATTATCCCAGGATCTGGGTGTTATTATCCCAGGATCAGGGTGTTATTATCCCAGGATCTGGGTGTTATTATCCCAGGATCTGGGTGTTATTATCCCAGGGAGAGGGTGTTATTATCCCAGGATCTGGGTGTTATTATCCCAGGATCTGGGTGTTATTATCCCAGGGAGAGGGTGTTATTATCCCAGCATCTGGGTGTTATTATCCCAGGATCTGGGTGTTATTATCCCAGGATCTGGGTGTTATTATCCCAGGATCTGGGTGTTCTTATCCCAGGGAGAGGGTGTTATTATCCCAGGATCTGGGTGTTATTATCCCAGGATCAGGGTGTTATTATCCCAGGGAGAGGGCGTTATTATCCCAGGATCAGGGTGTTATTATCCCAGGATCTGGGTGTTATTATCCCAGGATCAGGGTGTTATTATCCCAGGATCTGGGTGTTATTATCCCAGGATCAGGGTGTTATTATCCCAGGATCAGGGTGTTATTATCCCAGGATCTGGGTGTTATTATCCCAGGGAGAGGGTGTTATTATCCCAGGATCAGGGTGTTATTATCCCAGGATCTGGGTGTTATTATCCCAGGATCTGGGTGTTATTATCCCAGGATCAGGGTGTTATTATCCCAGGGAGAGGGTGTTATTATCCCAGGATCTGGGTGTTATTATCCCAGGATCAGGGTGTTATTATCCCAGGATCTGGGTGTTATTATCCCAGGATCAGGGTGTTATTATCCCAGGGAGAGGGTGTTATTATCCCAGGATCTGGGTGTTATTATCCCAGGATCAGGGTGTTATTATGCCAGGGAGAGGGTGTTATTATCCCAGGATCTGGGTGTTATTATCCCAGGATCAGGGTGTTATTATCCCAGGATCAGGGTGTTATTATCCCAGGATCTGGGTGTTATTATCCCAGGATCTGGGTGTTATTATCCCAGGATCTGGGTGTTATTATCCCAGGGAGAGGGTGTTATTATCCCAGGATCTGGGTGTTATTATCCCAGGATCTGGGTGTTATTATCCCAGGATCTGGGTGTTCTTATCCCAGGGAGAGGGTGTTATTATCCCAGCATCTGGGTGTTATTATCCCAGCATCTGGGTGTTATTATCCCAGGGAGAGGGTGTTATTATCCCAGGATCTGGGTGTTCTTATCCCAGGGAGAGGGTGTTATTATCCCAGGGAGAGGGTGTTATTATCCCAGGGAGAGGGTGTTATTATCCCAGGATCTGGGTGTTATTATCCCAGGGAGAGGGTGTTATTATCCCAGGATCTGGGTGTTATTATCCCAGGGAGAGGGCACTGGGGGGTCACCTATTTAAATGTCGCTCCTGTCTCAATGAGCAAGCAGCCGGCACCGCGCCTGCGCACTGACCTCGGCCTGCAGCACTGCGCCTGCGCACTGGCCCCTGCCGGCAGCCGCTGGCTGCAGCGGCCGATCTGTCTGTGGAAGCGGCTCCGTGCACAACTCACCTCTGCCGGGGCTCCCGCCGAGACTCCTCCCGTGGCGTCTCCCCGCTTCCCTCCTCCTCACTTAGATCAATCAAACAAAGCGGACAACGCGGTGTTGTTCATTGACGGTGAGTGGCGGCCGCTGACAGCCGCGCAGCCGCCGCGCTCTGCGTTCCGCCCGCCGCCATCTTGGTTGTGAAGGAAACCTGCGCGCGGCCGCGGGAGCGCGCCTGGAACAACCGGAGGCCGCAGGGTCCTAGCGCTCACCCCGTTACACCTGGCACCGACCTGACCAATCCTACAGAATTATCCATCACTCTGCATCACAAATAAAACCTGACAATGCAAGAAATACCTGGCCAATCAGGCAGCACCTGTATAAAAAGAGAGAAAGCGAGTTAAGATTTCAAGTCTATGACCTTTCATCAGTTCTGAAGTGTTAACTCTGTTTCTTTCTCCCCAGGAGATTCTGTCTGCTCTGTCGGGTACTCCTGCATTTTCCCTTTTTAATTTCAGATTTCCAGAATCCGCAGTATTCTGCTTTTCGATTCGAGTCTGAATAAGGATGCAGCACAGCAGCAGAGAAGGGAAGGGTAGCACGTCATCCCCCCCCCCCCCCCCCCAGCACAGCACAGAAACAGGCCATTCAGTCTAATTGGTTTGTGCTGGTACCTTTGCCCTATATAAACCTTCTCTAGCCTAGTCAACTTTCCTATCATCCCTCATGTGCTAATCTAGCTGTTCCTTAAATACCTATCTGCTCTTTGTCTTAACTACTCCCTATGGGAACCACATTCTCCCCACTCTCTGGATAAAGAAGTTTATCCTGAATTTGCCATTCAATTTGGTGTAACGACAGCAATTTATCCCTCAATGCCAGAAAAACTTAAGAGCTGGTCATTGACTTCAGGAAGCAAGTACTGTACACACACCTGTCAGCATCAATGGGGCTGAGGTGGAGATGGTTAGCAGTTTCAAATTCCTAGGGGTGCACAAAATCTGTCCTGGTCCACCCACGTTGACGCTATCACCAAGAAAGCACAACAGCACCTATACTTCCTCAGGAAACTAAGGAAATTCGGCATGTCCACACTGACTTTCACCAACTTTTACAGATGCATCATAGAGATCATCCTATCTGGCTGCATCACAGCCTGGTATGGCAACTGCTCGGCCCAAGATCGCAAGAAACTTCAGAGAGTCGTGAACACAGCCCAGTCCATCACACAAACCCACCTCCCATCCATTGACTCCATCTACACCTCTCGCTGCCTGGGGAAAGCGGGCCGTATAATCAAAGATCCCTCCCACCCGGCTTACTCACTCTTCAAACTTCTTCCATCGGGCAGGAGATACAAAAGTCTGAGAACACGCACGGACAGACTCAAAAACAGCTTCTTCTCCGCTGTTACCAGACTCCTAAACGACCATCTTATGGACTGACCTGATTAATACTACACTCCTGTATGTTTCACCCGATGCCAGTGTCTATGTATTTACATTGTGTATCTTGTGTTGCCCTATTATGTATTCTCTTTTCTTTCAATGTACTAAATGATTTGACCTGCTCGCAGAAAAATACTTTTCACTGTACCTCGGTACACGTGACAATAGACACTGGCACAGTGGTTAGCACTGCTGCCTCACAGCTCCAGGGCATTCAGGCCTCGGATGAGTCTGTACGTTCTCCCCGTGTCTGTGTGGGTTTCCTCCAGGTGCTCCGGTTTCCTCCCACAGTCCAAAGATGTGCGGGTTAGGTGGATTGGCCATGCTAAATTGCCCTCAGTGTCCAAAAAATGTTAAGTGGGGGTTACTAGGTTACGGGGATAGGGTAGGTAAGTGGGCTTCAGTAGGGTGCTCTTTGTAAGGGCCAGTGCAGACTCGATGGGCCGAATGGCCTCCTTCACTGTAAATTCTATGATCACTGCCGTGTGGTCGCTCACCTGGAACTTTGCAGTAACATGGAGACCAGAACTGTGCACAGTAATCCAATTGTGCTTGAAATTACAACGTTGCTACTTTTTCCCCCATTATCACTGGAGTTAAAACACCAGAAGAAGCTTGCAGTGTTTCTGTGGTGAACAGAGCAGCAAATATTGACTAAACAACAGATCCTCGGTGAACTCTGCAGTTTGCGATGTGAACCCAATTCAGTCAATTCTAAATACTTCACAGTAGAAGGATCAGTCAGAACAGGAAAACATAGTCCGAGAGGCTGGGAGCATGGAGGAGGGACCTACAACAATAACAACTGGTGATTAGTGAGGCATGTTGGCACAGTGGTTAGCTCTGCTGCCTCACATCGCCAGGGTCCCAGGTTCAATTCCGGACTCGGGTGACCGTCTGTGGGGAGTCTGCACGATCTCCCCGTGTCTGCGTGGGTTTCCTCCGGGTGCTCCGGTTTCCTCCCACAGTCCAAAGATGTGCAGGTTAGGTGGATTGGCCGTGATGAATTGCCCTTAGTGTCCAAAGGTTAGGTGGCGTTAGGGGATATGGCGGGGAATTGGGCCTAAGTAGGGCTCTGTTTCAGAGGGTCGGTGTAGACTCGATGGGTTGAATGGCCTCCTTCTGCACTGTAGGGATTCTGTGGACACAGTTCCTTTTGTGTCTGAAAAGGCCCAACTTAGAAGAATTATAAACCACGTAAGAAGATATAAGATTGGACAAAAAGGTATTTTAAGAGGTATGATGAAGGATAAAGAGTAGAATGGGTTAGCGGGGGCGGAGGCAGTGAGTGAGGGTAGGGACAGGGTTGGAGGGCGTTAGTGAGGGTCGGGAGGATGTTAGTTGTTTAGTAAATTAATTCCAGAGCTTAGGGCCAAGGCAGCAGACAGCACAGCTGCCAATGCTGAAGCGATTAAAATTGGTGATGCTCAGGCAGCACGGTGGCACATGGGTCCCAGGTTCGATCCCGGCCCCGGGTCACTGTCCGTGTGGAGTTTGCACATTCTCCCCGTGTCTGCGTGGATCTCAGCCCCACAACCCAAAAATGTTCAGGCTAGGTGAATTGGCCAGGCTAAATTTGGGTACTCTAAATTTTAAAAAGTCTCAGAGGGTTGTGAGGTTGGAGGAGTTTAAGGAGATGGAGAGGTGTGAGACCGAAGGGTTTAAAAACCAGGGTGACCATTTTAACGGTGATTTAGACAACTTTAGTGAGCAAATACAAGGCAGATGGAGTATGACATGGAGAAGTGTGAATTTATTCACACTGGAAGGAAAGCGAATGACAGAATATTATTTAAATAGTGGAGATAGGGAAATGTTGACGTACAAAGGGACCTAGGTGTCCTTGTACACCAGTCACTGAGAGCAAACATGCAGGTACAGCAAGCAGTTAGGAAGGCAAATGGTAGGGCGTCATGTGGCGCAGTGGATAGCACTGGGACTGCGGCGCTGAGGACCCGGGTTCGATCCCGGCCCCGGGTCACTGTCCGTGTGGAGTTTGCACATTCTCCTCGTGTCTCCGTGGGTTTCACCCCCACAACCCAAAGATGTGCAGGGCAGGTGGATTGGCCACACTAAATTTCCCCTTAATTGGAAAAAAATAGAAAGGCAAATGGTACGTTTGTCTTCATTGCAATAGGATTTGAGTACAGGAGCAAGGATGTCTTACTGCAGCTGTACAAGGCCTTGGTGAGACCACACCTGGAGTAGGGTGAGCAGTTTTGGTCTCCTTATCGAAGAAAGGATATACTTGCCATGGAGGGAGTGCAGCGAAGGTTCACCAGACTGATTCCTGGGATGGCAGGATTGTCGTATGAGGAGAAATTGGGTGGATTGGGCTTGTATTCATTGGAGTTTAGAAGAATGAGAGATGATCTCATCAAAATGTATCACATTCTGTCAGGGCTGCATCGACTGGATGCAGGGGTGTTTTTTCCTCTGGCTGAAGGGTCTAGAACAAGGGGTCACAGTCTCAGGATATAGGGTTGGCTGTTTAGGACTGAGATGAGGAGAAATGTCTTCACTGAGGGTGGTGAACCTGTCGAATTCTCTACCCCAAGAAAGGCTTTGGAGGCCATATCACTAAATATATTTAAGAAGGAAATAGATAGATTTCTAGACACTAAAAACGTCAAAGGGTAGGGGGGAGAGCGGGAAAGTTGCATTGAGTTTGAGGATTAACCATGATTATCTTGAAATATGGAGCAGACTTGAAGGGCTGAATGGCCTTCTGCTCCTATTTTCTATGTTTCTATGAACCATTGTTTAACTGGAAAGCGGTGTAAGTCAATGAGCACAGGGGTAAGAGGTGAGTGAGATTCAATGTGATTAACGGACTGAGGCAGCACAAATTGTGATGGTATCAAATTCTCAGAGGGTAGAATATGGGAGACCAGACAGAACTGTGTTGGAATAGCCGAGTCTGGAGATAAAGGTGCGTGTGAGGGCTTCAGCAGCCGAGGAGCTGAGGTAGGGGCAGAGCCATGTGATGTTATAGAGGTAGATCGACGGCCTTGCTGCTGGTGCACCTATGTGGTTAGAAACAGGACATTAAAGCTGCAAACAACCGGCTCGTTGGTCTAGGGGTAAGATTCTCGCTTCGGGATTTGTGCTGCATTAATCTGTGAGACGTCCCTGGTTCAAATCCCGGACGAGCCCTTTGAAGTTGTTCCTTATTAAAGCTGCAGTCTGGCCCGGCCTCGGGCGGATGGGAGCACGAGGGATGGAGCTGGTGACTTGAGAGCGGAGTTTGTGGCATCGACCAGAGACGAGGGCGAATTGTCCGCACATCCCGCCACGTGTCTCAAAGGTGACGGAGGAAGCCTGCCATAGGCCGGTGGCGGGGCCTTCTGGTCCTGCTGTTGTCTACGGGCTTTCCCGTTGAATGCACTCCGGCCGCCGGGAAGTCCAAAGCGGAGGTGCTCAGTCGGCGGCACAGGACGATGCCCCTAGCGTGAATGGCCGGAACATTCCGGCTAACGGTTTCTCACTCACTGGACGTTCCTGTACCTGATGCAGGGTGAGCACCGTTGATGTGTCACCTACCTGGATGTGAGAGAGAAACAATGTGTAAGAAAGCTGCATCGTGACAGAGATATGTCATTCGATAAGGGGCTTGCATAGCAATGAGGAACTGGGAAGATTTAATAGTGTTTTCAACAATGATGAAGCATTTTGATAAGGTGAATCTGAAATACTATTTCCATTGGTTTGGAAGATTCATCAATTTAAAATGGGAAGGAATTTCTGAGAAATGTCTGCACAAGATACAGCTGAGGCAGAAACCATTGTATCTTTTAGAGAAAGGGTAGATAAGTGCTGAAGGAGAGGAAATAACAGGACATTAGGTTTAGTTTTGGATTGTTCGAATGAGGAGCAGGCACGGGTTTGATGGGCCAAATGGCCTCCTTCTCTGCTCATTCCTTGGGACAGTGTAACATCGAGATGTCACTCACAGGTCCACCACATTGGGTGCTTATAAACACCAACAGGAGCACCACTTGCATTGGCCTGTACTCAGTTCGCCGTCACCGTCCTCTGCAGTTCAACACTGGTGTGCAGCATCAACTGACGGATCAGAACTGGTGTCACCGGGCCAGTGGCATTTCCAAAGTACAGAAAGCTGTCCACTGTATTCGATGTCATCTCAGCTGGCTGAGCCCAGCTCTGCCACAATTACTGCTCCCTGAATAGTCAGACGCTGTGCAAAATATTATGCGAGTTAATGCTTGTTTTCCGTGGAGTGATTACTCCACACACCTCTTCAGGGAATCAAGGCTTTCATTATTGTTTACGGAGTGAAGACAGAAAGTGTTTTGGTTTCTGGCAAACTTGGATTACCTGCTCCAAACGCCACCTGTCTGGAATCCCAAGACATCACCAAAATAGGCTCGGAGCGACTCATGTGGAGAGGCAGAAATTGAGTGTCGCCCCACCTGTCATTTTTGAAGCCTGGCTGAATCTGCGTTACATTTTTAAACTGAATGAGGTCTCAACCTCTGCGTCTATTTGAAGGGCTGCTCCTCGATTCTTGGCTCCTGTGCCATCCCACACTCCTGATTTTTGGTTACCCAGTGAGGTGGGGGGGGGGGGGGGGGGGGGGGGGCGGGGGGGTTCAGGTGTTTGATGAGTCTGGGTGGGTTTTCCTGTTGGACCATTGCCAAAGTGCCCACTCGCAGGTTCAGGTTGAACAGTGGTTAGCACTGTTGGTTCACAGCTCCAGGGACCCGGGTTCGATTCCCGGCTTGGGGTCACTGTCTGTGCGGAGTCTGCACGTTCTCCCCGTGTCTGCGTGGGTTTCCTCCGGGTGCTCCGGTTTCCTCCCAAAGACGTGCTGTTAGGTCATTTGGACATTCTGAATTCTCCCTCTGTGTACCCGAACAGGCGCCAGAATGTGGCGACTAGGGACTTTGCACAGTAACTTCATTGCAGTGTTAATGTAAGCCTACAATAAAGATTATTATTAACACAGCCCATGTGTGGAGATGGGGTGGGGGTCCTCCAGCTGCCTCTTATTATGATTCCAGACCAGACCCCAACAGTTGTAAGACTGTGAGGAAAGGATACTTCACTCCAGGTGTGATTGCACGAATAGGGATATGCTTTATTATTACAAACACAGTGTGGTTGGGAACTATCTCCAAATATCTGGGCAGAAAGTAATTATAAATAGATTTGGGCCTACTTGGAGGCTGTCACCAAAGGTGCCCCTTGGAGATCAGTTATTGGTCCGTTACTCTTTACTGTTTATATTAATCACCTAGATGTAGGTGTTGGGATGACGATCTGCAAATTTGCTGATGATATAAGATTTGTTTGACGTTAGGATCTCATCTGTTTCAAATGGATGGTGGTGTGTAGAGAGATTGCGCTCATGTCTACCAAATGAGGATTAACGTGGATAAGCACAGTGTCAATCATGTGGGGAGCGTGGAAACTCAACAGTCAGGTGCCCTTCAGGAAAAAGCAATAAATTGATGGAGGATCGATTAACCTCTCACACTCAGATTAAACTGCCTGATGCTTACGTCTCCAAACATTTGTGAGAAATCCTGCAAAGCAACAAGCAGGGTGAAGGGAGTGTTAGGTGTACTTACAGCCTGATTGACAAAACACAAAGCATCCTTGGCCAGGCCTCATTTGGAATACACTGTTCTGATTTTGTCTCCTCAGATGGGGAGGGGTGCAAAGCTGGGCTACTGCTTTGAAGCCCCGTTTGAAGCACCTTTGTTATGAAGAAAGGCTATTAAAGCGGGTGCTGTGCACTTTACAGAAGTGTAGGCGTATAGGTGACTCTCATTTATAAGATTTATAAAAAGGGAACAGATTGTGTTCCATCCAAATAGGGTCACAATATTAATATAAAAGCAAGATAATGCGGTTGCTGGAAATTAGAAATGAAAACCAAAAAACGCAGGAAATAGTCAGCAGATCCAGCAGCTTCTGTGGACAGAAATTCGAGTTTCAGATTGATGACCTCTCATCAGAACAACAATATTAAGTTGTGTAAGGCCAGAGGTAGGTTAGATGTCAGGAGAAGGTTCTTTTTTCAGAGAATTGTAGATTGGTGGTGTGGCAGATGCTCGCTGGATTCCTCAACGTGAAACCTGTGCCTGTTTTATTCCTGGGAAGGACATTGCCTCTTCCAGAAGACAGTTGTTACAGGGACCTACCAAAACCAGAATGATCTTCTCGACCAGTTTTGGGATTTTTAATTTGATTTGATTTATTGTCACACATACCGAAGTACAGTGAAAAGTATTTTTCTGCGGCCGAGGAAACGTACACAGTACGTACATAGTAGACACAAGAATAATCAACAGAGAACATTGACAATGGTACATCGAAAAACAATGATTGGTTACAGTGCTGAACAAGGAGCCAAACAAAGCAAATACACGAGCAAGAGCAGCATAGGGCGTCGTGAATAGTGTTCTTACAGGGAACAGATCAGACCGAGGGGGAGTCGTTGAGGAGTCTTGAAGCTGTGGGGAAGAAGCTGTTCCTATGTCTGGATGTGCGGGTCTTCAGACTTCTGTAGCCTCTGCCTGATGGAAGGGTCTGGAAGAAGGCAATGCCTGGGTGGGAGGGGTCTCTGATAATGCTGTCTGCCTCCTGAGGCAGCGGGAGGTGTAGACAGAATCAATGTGGGGGTGGCAAGCTTGTGTGATGTGTTGGGCTGAGTTCACCACACTGCAGTTCCTTACGATCTTAGGCCGAGCAGTTGCCATACCAGGCTGTGATGCAGCCGGGTAGGATGCTCTCTATGGCACATCTGTAGATGTTTGTGAGAGTTGATGCAGACATGCCAAATTTCTTTCGCTTCCGTAGGAAGTAGAGACATTATTGGGATTTCTTGCCTGTTGCATCAACGTGAGTGGACCAGGACAGACTGTTGGTGATGGTGACCCCCAGGAACTTAAAGCTATCGACCGTCTCCACTTCGGAGCCATTGATGCAGACGGGAGTGTGTGTCGTGCTACGCTTCCTGAAGTCAATGATCAGTTCCTTGGTCTTTCCAACATTTAGAGAGAGGTTGTTTTCGGTGCACCATGCAACCAAGTGATTTATCTCCCTTCTGTAGTCTGATTCGTCGTTGTTTGAGATACAACCCACCACAGTCGTATCATCCGCAAACTTATAGATTGAATTGGAGTTGAATCTTGCCGCACAGCCGTGTGTTTATACAGGGAGTACAGTAGAGGACTAAGCACACATCCTTGCGGGCCCCGGTGTTGAGGACTATTGTGGAGGAGATGCTGTTGCCTATCCTGACAGATTGCGGTCTGTTGGTGAGGAAGTCGAGGATCCAGCTGCACAGGGAGGGGTCAAGTCCTAGATTGCAGAGTTTGGTTATTGGTCTTGTTGGGATAATGGTGTTGACGGCAGAGCTGTAATCCATGAACAGCAGTCTTACATAGGTGTCCTTGATGTCAAGGTGTTCGAGTGTTGATTGGAGCCAGGGAGATTGCATCTGCTGTGGACCGGTTGCGGTGATAGGCAAACTGCAGTGGATCGAGACCGTCTGGAAGGCTGGCGTTGATCCGTCTCATGATAGCAAACGTCAGGGTCACCGGTCGGTAGTCGTTGAGACAGGCTACCTTGTTCTTCTTTGGTACTGGGATTATGGTGGTCTTCGTGAAGGAGGTGGGGATCTCAGAGCGGAGGAGTGAAGTGTTGAAGATATCTGTGAATACACTCGCCAGCTGGTCTGCGCAGGCTCTCAGTGCTCGCCCAGGAACTCTGTCGTGGGCCCGTCACTTTCAAGAAGGCAGCTCTTACCTCTGAGGCTGTAATAGTGGGTATGGGTGTGTCCAGGGCTGTTGGGACGGGTGGTACTGATACATTGGCTGTCTGCTCAAAGTGGGCATAGAACTTGTTCAGATCATCGGGTAGGGATGCTCCAGCCCCAGATATTCCACCTGGCCTTGCTTTGGAGCCTGTGATCTTGTGTAGGCCCTGCCATAGTCGTCGTGGGTTAGTGTCGTTGGCCTGGGACTCCAGTTTGATGCGGTATTGTCTTTTTGCATCCCTGATGGCTTTCCGTACGTCGTACCTGGATTTCTTATATAGGTCAGAGGCGTCAGACTTGAACATCTCCGTCCGGGACTTCAGCAGCGAGTGAACCTTTTGGTTGAGCCAGGGTTTCCGATTGGGGAACACCCATTCCGATTGGGGAATAGAAACATACATAGAAAATAGAAGCAGGAGGAGGCCATTCGGCCCTTCGAGCCTGCTCCACCATTCATTATGATCACGGCTGATCATCAAATTCAATACCCAGATCCCACCTTCCCCCCAGATCCCTTGAGCCCCAAGAGCTATATCTAATTCCTTCTTGAAATTACACATTTTGCCCACAACTACTTTCTGTGGGAGTGAATGCCACAGATTCACCGCTCTCTGGGTGAAGAAATTTCCCCTCACCTCAGTCCTAAAAGGTTTACCCCTTATCCTCAAACTATGACCCCTAATTCTGGGCTCCCCACCATCGGGAACATTCTTTCTGAATCTACCCTGCCTAATCCTGTTAGAATTTTGTAAGTTTCGATGAGATCCCCTCTCACTCTTTTAAAGATGGAGAAGAATTTCCCAGATTTTGTTTCCAAAATTGCCTTGGGTTTTCTTGTGCCACCTATTCTCTTCCAGGAGATGACATGCTTTCAGGTGGGGATTGTAATTATTGTGGTGCACAAGATGTTTGTGATGGGCTGAATGGGATTAGGTAGGTCAGGTGTTTTTTATGTGTCGGTGCAAACGTGATGGTCCAAAAGGCCTCTTCCGCACTGTGATTCTGTGACTAAAGATCTTTTAACCCTGTTTTTCCCTCGCCACAGATGTTGCCAGAGCTGCTGGATTTCTCCAGCATTTTCTGTTGCCGTTTCAGATTTCTGCATCCACAGTATTTTGCTTTAGTCTTTCCCTGTATATTCTCAGTCGTATGTTTGTGACTTTTGTAAGTGGTTTGTAAACAAACCACTGACGTAACTTTGTTCCACCGATCTTTCCAGTATTTCCGAGAGAAGGTTACGGTACAGGAAGAGGCCACTTGGCCATCATGTTTGCACTGGCCAAAGAAGAGAAAAAATAAACTGGTTGCTCATTTTAATCCCACTTTCCAGTAGCTGGTCCTGAGCCTCGCAGGTTCCAGCACTTTCTGATGCAGATCCAGGTACATTTTAAATGAGTTGAGTGTTTCAGCCTCAACCACCAACTTAGGCCGTGAATTCCAGACACCCACCACCCCTCTGGGTGAAAAGGTTTGTCCTCATGTCCCTTCAATCCATCACCTGAAATCTTTGCCCCTGGTAATTAACCCATCAGCTCGGAGGGGGGGACGGGGCAGCAAGTCTTTCCTGTGAACTCTATCGAGGCCCCTCAGAATTTTATACACCTCAATTAGGGCGTCACCGTAGCACAGTGGGTTAGCACTGTTGCTTCACAGCGCCAGGGTCCCAGGTTCGATTCCCGGCTTGGGTCACTGCCTGTGTGGAGTCTGCACGTTCTCCCCGTGTGTGCATCGGTGCGGCCCAATCAGAAAAACGCACAGGCCGAAGAATGTGCAGGTTGTCCAGGAGGCCGAGCTCCGCATTCACCTTGTCCACCAAAGCATACGAGCCGTGCGCCCTGAAAAACCGAGATCGAGCCTCTGGGTTTTGGCCACGACGCCTTGGATGGTCCCAAGACTGGGCTGAAAAAATTTGGGATCTTCTCGAGAACCTCGCCCAGTCTGCTAGACCCTACCCGTACGATGCGGCGCCAGTCCAAGCGAAGGTGGCGTAGCCAATTGCACCCCAGGAGGCCAGGGCCATCTCCTTGAACCACAAGGAGGAGTTGGACAGCTTGATGACTGTAAACAACAGTCCCAATGATCTGTAATTGCTCTTCCTGTATACATAGCCAGAGCAGCCGAGGTGGTTGGCAAAGTCAATGTCCCGAACACCTTGCTGAATACGGTCGAACGTGCTCTGCCCTACCACCGACACTGCCTCTCCAGTGTCGAGTTCCATATACAGCCAGTGCCCATTTACCTGCACAGGGATGGGGGCTACGCGGGGCACCGCCAAGCACTGGAGTTGCATCTCGGCCTCCTCTTCATCTGGAGCCCTGTGCCTGGGCTGGCGTCTTCCCCGACTAGGGCGTGGGTACCGTCAGGACCCATGCTGCCTGCGGCCACCCCGATATCAGCAGTTGTACATGGAGGCACATCGCCCTCAACCAGTCCAGGAAAAGGTTCTGGCAGCGGTTGGAGTCCACTGAAAATGAAATGGAAATTGCTTATTGTCACAAGTAGGCTTCAAATGAAGTTACTGTGAAAAGCCCCTAGTCGCCACATTCCGGCGCCTGTTCAGGGAGGCTGGTACGGGAATTGAACCCGCGCTGCTGGCCTGCCTCGGTCTGCTTTAAAAGCCAGCGATTTAGCCCAGTGTGCTAAACCAGCCCCGCTGTCCTGGGCCCTGTTGTCTGCCCGACCGGGCGGGGAGGTTGCCAGGTGGTGCTCCGCGTCCCAGGGCATTGACAACCATTCCCTGGATCTCCTGAACGCCACGCTCTCCTGAGACAGGGCGATCTCGAGTGCCTGCTGGAGCATCAAAGCGGGCTCACCCAGGAGCAGTCACTGGGTCTCAGCATTGCTGATGTCACAGACAAGGCGGTCTCGTACTGCATCCAAGAGGGAGGCCCTGTACTTGCAAAACACAGTGAGCTGGTGTAGCTGGTCATGACATCCGTCACGAACTCACCTGGAGCACGTTCCGTCGTATTCAGACGGTATCGCTGGATAATCATGCAGGGAGGGGGGCTAAAATGCTGCCCGATGATTTCCGCCAGCTGGTCGAAAGTGTGGATGTCCGGAGCAACTGGATACATGAGGTCACGGATAACCCCATACGTCTGAGCCCCGCATGTCGGCAGCAAGATCACCATCTGCTGCTCATTGTCCGTGATAATATTGGCGCGTAAATAGTAGCGCATGTGCTCTGCATAGCGGGCCCATCCTTCAATCCCTGCATTGAATGCGCCCCATCGGCCGAACAGAAGCATCGCAACAGACCGCGGGTCCTGACCTGCTTCGGGAGTCCCAGGAGGGGGCTGAGTAGGAAGGCTTCAGCGTCAACAGGAGACCGGTAATTCTCCTCATCGCCAGTATTGTTTCCACCACAAGGAAGGAGGTCCACACCATGTTGTCGGATTAAAGAGTAGGTTTATTGAGGTGTACAGCAGAGCCCTCGCCATGGCGACTCCTCCGGGTGAGTCTCGACTGGTTCTCAGCCGGATGGCTTTATACCGGAAGTCCAAGGTCACTCCGCCCCCTTCAGCGGGGGGCGGGGGGGTGTATTCTCCTCGAGCTTCTGGGAAAACCAGATCACCGACGCCGTAGGTTTCGGCTGGGACCAGAATATGACAGCCTTGCTCTAGATTCAACCGCAAGAGGAAACATCATCTCCACATCCAACCTGTCAATACCCCTCGGGATCTTTTATGTTTCAATCAAGTAGCCTCTCACTCTTTTAAACTCCAGCAGATACAAGCCTAACCTGTCAAACCTTTTCTCATAAGGATAGAAAGGAAATAAGCTTCCTCTTTAATGTTGTTCATAGACAAAGGTTCTTCTCCAAGTTGCTACTGAAGGATGTGGGTATGATTAAAACCCTCAGATTAGTTAAAAGCATCACAAAGATTGAACATTAGTGGCAGTGTGGTCCTAACCACCGACTGTGTAAACAAGCTTTTATTCCTGTCATCATTGCTTCTTTTGCCACTTCCCTGAATCTGTGTCCTCTTCTTCTTGATCCTCCCACCAATGGGAGGTTTTCCCCTATTGACTGTCCAGACCTATCTCAACTTTGAAATCTCTATCAAATCTCTTTCTCACCTTCTCGTCTCCAAGGAAAGTGATTACTTGGGCATGGAAGAGGCTGCTCAAGTTCTAAAGCAGATACTTGATTTTTTAAATCAAATTATCAAAGTGCATCAAGATATATTCTGACCCCATTATGCTGGAAGTTGATGAGGAATGCATCAATACATCCGGGTTTCTGTGGAATTGACTTTCTCAGCGAGAAGAGGAGGCTGAGTCATTGAATATATTGAAGCCTGAATTAGAC
Source organism: Scyliorhinus torazame (assembly GCF_047496885.1). Taxonomy (NCBI): domain Eukaryota; kingdom Metazoa; phylum Chordata; class Chondrichthyes; order Carcharhiniformes; family Scyliorhinidae; genus Scyliorhinus; species Scyliorhinus torazame. The sequence continues at coordinate 5,896,315 of NC_092718.1, forward strand.
AGGTTCATAAAATGCTGGATGAACTCAGCAGGTCTGGCAGCATCTGTGTAGAGAGAAACACAGTGAAAGTTTCGGGTCCGTTGGCTCTTCTGTAGAACTTAAAAGGGTTGGAAACGTGATGAATCCGGGCGGCACTGTGGCGCAGTGGTTAGCACCGCTGCCTCACGGGCGCCGGGTGTCTGGGTTCGATCCTGGCCCCGGGTCACTGTCCTTGTGGAGTTTGCACATTCTCCCCGTGTCTGCGTGGGTCTCACCCCCACAACCCAAAAAAGATGTGCAGGGGAGGTGGATTGGCCACGCTAAATTGTCCCTTAATTGGGAAAAAAAAAAATTGGTTACTCTAAATTTATTTTTAAAAAGAGAAACGTGGTGAATTATATTCTTGGAGAGAGGGTGGGGCAGAATGGAAAGTCAGTGAGCGGTCAGAGCTAAGGAGAGATTGACAAAGCTGTCATGGACATAAGACAAAGGGATTGTTAATGGTGCCATTAGGGACTGAAGAGTGTTAATAGTGACAAAGGCGGGATAGAAGAATGTGTAAATAGAACAGAGGTCAGTGCTAAGAGGCAGCAAAACTGAACAAGGGACAGTGGCCATGTGGGTGGGGGTGAAGATGTGGTGGGGGGGGCACGCGGTAGCATTGTATTGGGACAAGCCACGGGGAACCGAATTACAGAAGACAAAAGGGAGGGATTAAGGAAAGTTCACAATCTAAAATTGTTGAACTCAATGTTGAGTCCCTGGGGGCTGGAGCGTGCCCAATTGGAAGATGAGATGCTGCTCTTCCAGTTTGCGTTGGGCTTCACTGGAGCATTGCAGAAGGTCAAGGGCGGATATGTGGACGTGGGAGCAAGGTGCTGAGTTAAAATTACAAGTGACCGGAAGGTTGTGGTGATGTTTGCAGACTGAGCGAAGGGTTCCGCAAAGCAGTCACCCAGTCTGCGTTGACTTTCCCCAGTGGTGAGATGGCACTGGGAGCAGGGAGTACAGGGGAATGCTGACGGAGGGAGGGGTGCGAGGGGAAATTGTGTTTCATGGTGGCATCATGCTGGAGTTGGTGGAACTGGCAGAGGGTGATTCTCTGAATGTGGAAGCAGGCGGGGTGAAAAGTGAAACAAGAGGGACCAGGTCGGGGTTCTGGGAGGGAGGGGAAGGGGTGAGAGCAGAGGTGCAGGAGATACGTCGAACACCCAGGCAAAACATTTATTGAAAAGAAAAGCGCGACACTTTGCTCAGATTGTACGGTCAGCCAAATGTTAAACTTGCCGACCGTAGATTTTCTACAGACATTTGCATTGGAAGTTGCTGAGAATCTGGGACCTGTGTGAACATGGACAGGAACTGAAAATGAAATGAAAATCGCTTATTGTCACAAGTAGGCTTCAGTGAAGTTACTGTGAAAAGCCCCTAGTCGCCACATTCCGGCACCTGTTCAGGGAGGCTGGTACCGGAATTGAACCATGCTGCTGGCCTGCTGGGCTGCTTTCAAAGCCAGCGATTTAGCCCTGTGTGCTAAACTGTGTAGCCAATAGTTAGAATATTTGATTTACCATCAAACCTGGTTCAGAAGACAAAATAAATAGAGCGCAGGTTAATAAAGGGATAACAGAGATGGAAAGTAAAAGAAAAAATATTTTTGTTCATATTTTTTTTTTTAAATCTCCAACAATAATTAACACCTTGTCAACTTCATTTTCAGAGCCGTAGAGGTTTGTCAGTAATTATGGCTCAACACACTAACTAAAAGGATGCTTGTATTGGAGAGAACAGGTCCTAACTTCATCTGAAGTCATCTGAATTCATCTGAATACATCTTGTACAGTGCCTATCACACCACCAGGTGTCTCAAAGTGCTACACAGGCAATGAAATACTTTGTGATGTGTACTTACTGTTGTAATGCAGGGAATGCTGCAACCAACTTGTGCACAGCAAACTGTCACAAACAGAAATGTGACAATGACCATATAATCTGTTTCTTGTGATATTGTTTGAAGGATAAATATTGGCCATGTTGCCTGGGATTTTCCCTTGCTCTTCTTCTAAATACAGTCATGAGAACGTTTGCATCACCTCATCAAGTGGATGACCCTCAGTAACATCCCATCCAAAAATCAGCACCTCCAACCATGCAATTCTCCCTTTGTTCTGCATTGGAGTATGAGCTATGATTTCCATGCTTGAGCTCTGGGGTGGGAGCTGAATCCACAGCGTTACGGCTCAGAGGCAAGTGAGCCATTAGCTGAAACAATTAATAAGTTTAGTGTGTCTAAATTCGGTTATGTACTGCAGCTTCAATGTAATTGACAGGTGAGTCTCCCGGTGAGATGCCAGGTACAGTGCAGCTTATAGAGCAGGAGCACATCTCGGATAACAACTTGCTAACTTGGACATTTATCCCCAAATGCAGTTGTGCAATTTGCAAGTTAATAGGGGCGAGGACTTCCACCTGGTTAGCGAAATATTCCACCTCCCATATAGATCAAAGGAGAGACTTCCCATTCCTCAGCAGTCACCTCTCTCAAATGGCCACCATTGGTAAGGGGACCCAACACCCGATCAATTCAACCTTCGACAAACTACGGCAGCGTATGTTTGACAACAAAGAGCTCTGCAAGTGACCGAAGGTCCTCGTGTTCAGAGCAGCTGTGTATCAGCAACATGAAAGATATTCCATCAGCAGTACCTTTGGATTCAATGGGATGATCATCACAACTTCCACAAGCATTCAGGTTAAACGCTGACAAAATAAACTTGGATCAACCATCACTGTGTCGGGATGACGGGATCCCATTTCCACTGCCAGCTCCTGTTCCCTCAAATCTTAAAAGGTCAATGTCCCAATGACAGACAAAGAAAACACTTCAAAAGCATCTGAAGTTCTCCTTGTGCATGATATTGACATTAATGACTGGGAGGAGTTTGTTACCTCCTGTCTCTGCCACTGAGGGGTCCATTTTACTTTCACCAATCCCTTTTATTTTATATACCTTGATTTAATTTGATTTGTCACATGGACCGAAATACAGTTGAAAAGTATTTTTCTGCGGCTGAGGGAACGTACACAGTACGTACATAGTAGACAAAAGAATAATCCACCTCCCATATGGATTCACCTGAGGAAGGAGCAGCGCTCCGAAAGCTAGTGTTTGAAACAAACCTGTTGGACTTTAACCTGGTGTTGTAAGACCTCTTACTGTGCTCACCCCAGTCCAACGCCGGCATCTCCACATCATGGCTATTATCGACACCGCAAACTGCCGGCTCAAAGTGGAGAGGGTGTCCAGGAAGATCGCGCATATAGACACTGACATTAAGTTTCTACAAAGATGCAAGTAGGCAGACAAGATCCCAAAAAGGGCTACAGATCACAAACTCACTCAAGTCGACTACAACACAGACTATGCTGAGAGACTCTGCCGTCGCACCTCTCTCACACCAGAGCAATGACCAGAGTGCTGACCAGAGCAATGACCAGAGCTGACCAGAGCAATGACCAGAGCTGACCGGAGTAATGACCAGAGCTGACCAGAGTAATGACCAGAGTGCTGACCAGAGCAATGACCAGAGCTGACCAGAACACTGACCAGAGCTGACCAGAGTAATGACCAGAGCGCTGACCAGAGCAGACCAGAGCACTGACCAGAGCAATGGCCAGAGCAATGACCAGACAAATGACCAGAGCGCTGACCAGAGCTCACCAGAGCACTGACCAGAGCTGACCAGAGTACTGACCAGAGCTGACCAGAGCAATGACCAGAGCTGACCAGAGCGCTGACCAGAGCGGACCAGAGCACTGACGAGAGCGCTGACCAGAGCTGACCAGAGCAATGACCAGAGCTGACCAGAGCAGTGACCAGAGTGCTGACCAGAGCGCTGACCAGAGCTATGACCAGAGCACTGACCAGAGCAATGACCAGAGCTGACCAGAGCAATGACCAGAGCACTGACCAGAGCTGACCAGAGCTATGACCAGAGCAATGACCGGAGCGCTGGCCAGTGCGCTGACCAGAGCAATGACCAGAGCGCTGACCAGAGCAATGACCAGAGCTGACCAGAGCAATGACCAGAGCAATTACCAGAGCTGACCAGAGCACTGACCAGAGCTGACCAGGGCAATGACCAGAGCTGACCAGAGCGCTGACCAGAGCAATGACCAGAGCGCTGACCAGACAAATGACCAGAGCGCTGACCAGAGCTCACCAGAGCACTGACCAGAGTGCTGACCAGAGCACTGACCAGAGAGCTGACCAGAGCACTGACCAGAGCTGACCAGAGCAATGAGCAGAGTGCTGACCAGAGCAATGGCCAGAGTGCTGACCAGAGCGCTGACCAGAGCAATGACCAGAGCAATTACCAGAGCTGACCAGAGCACTGACCAGAGCTGACCAGAGCAATGACCAGAGCTGACCAGAACGCTGACCAGAGCAGACCAGAGCACTGACCAGAGCACTGACCAGACAAATGACAGAGCGCTGACCAGAGCTCACCAGAGCGCTGACCAGAGCTGACCAGAGCAATGACCAGAGCTGACCAGAGCTATGACCAGAGCAATGACCAGAGCAATTACCAGAGCTGACCAGAGCACTGACCAGAGCTGACCAGAGCTGACCAGAGCAATGACCAGAGCACTGACCAGAGTGCTGACCAGAGCAATGACCAGAGTGCTGACCAGACAAATGACCAGAGCGCTGACCAGAGCTCACCAGAGCACTGACCAGAGCACTGACCAGAGAGCTGACCAGAGCACTGACCAGAGCTGACCAGAGCGCTGACCAGAGCTGACCAGAGCAATGACCAGAGCTGACCAGAGCACTGACCAGAGCAATGACCAGAGCGCTGACCAGAGCGCTGACCAGAGCAATGACCAGAACAGACCAGAGCGTTGACCAGAGCACTGACCAGAGCTGACCAGAGCAATGACCAGAACAGACCAGAGCGTTGACCAGAGCACTGACCAGAGCAATGACCAGAGTGCTGACCAGAGCGCTGACCAGAGCAATGACCAGAGCGCTGACCAGACAAATGACCAGAGCGCTGACCAGAGCTCACCAGAGCACTGACCAGAGTGCTGACCAGAGCACTGACCAGAGCTGACCAGAGCAATGAGCAGAGCTGACCAGTGCGCTGACCAGAGCAATGACCAGAGCTGACCAGAGCAATGAGCAGAGCTGACCAGTGCGCTGACCAGAGCACTGACCAGAGCAGACCAGAGCGCTGACCAGAGCACTGACAAGAGCTGACCAGAGCAATGGCCAGAGTGCTGACCAGAGCGCTGACCAGAGCTATTACCAGAGCTGACCAGAGCACAGACCAGAGCTGACCAGAGCAATGACCAGAACGCTGACCAGAGCAATGACCAGAGCAATTACCAGAGCTGACCAGAGCACTGACCAGAGCTGACCAGAGCAATGACCAGAGCTGACCAGAGCGCTGACCAGAGCTGACCAGAGCTCTGGCCAGAGCAATGACCAGAGCGCTGACCAGAGCAATGACCAGAGCAATGACCAGAGCTGACCAGAGCTCTGGCCAGAGCTGACCAGAGCAATGACCAGAGCTGACCAGAGCTCTGGCCAGAGCAATGACCAGAACAGACCAGAGCGCTGACCAGAGCAATGACCAGAGCGCTGACCAGACAAATGACCAGAGCTGACCAGAGCAATGAGCAGAGCTGACCAGTGCGCTGACCAGAGCACTGACAAGAGCTGACCAGAGCCAATGGCCAGAGTGCTGACCAGAGCACTGACCAGAGCTATTACCAGAGCTGACCAGAGCACAGACCAGAGCTGACCAGAGCAATGACCAGAGCTGACCAGAGCAATGACCAGAACGCTGACCAGAGCTGACCAGAGCAATGACCAGAGCTGACCAGAGCGCTGACCAGAGCTGACCAGAGCAATGGCCAGAGTGCTGACCAGAGCAATGACCAGAACGCTGACCAGAGCAATGACCAGAGCACTGACCAGAGCTGACCAGAGCAATGACCAGAGCTGACCAGAGCACAGACCAGAGCTGACCAGAGCAATGACCAGAGCTGACCAGAGCAATGACCAGAACGCTGACCAGAGCAATGACCAGAGCACTGACCAGAGCTGACCAGAGCAATGACCAGAGCTGACCAGAGCGCTGACCAGAGCTGACCAGAGCAATGGCCAGAGTGCTGACCAGAGCGCTGACCAGAGCTATTACCAGAGCTGACCAGAGCACAGACCAGAGCTGACCAGAGCAATGGCCAGAGCAATGACCAGAGCAATGACCAGAGCTGACCAGAGCTCTGGCCAGAGCTGACCAGAGCAATGACCAGAGCTGACCAGAGCTCTGGCCAGAGCAATGACCAGAACAGACCAGAGCGCTGACCAGACAAATGACCAGAGCTGACCACAGAGCTGACCAGAGCGCTGACCATTACACCATGGAACCGGCCGGAGCTCAGTGTCCGGAACACCCTTCGCAGCCAACCCCTGGCTCCTCGGTCTGGGCAGAATCCTCCTCTTCACCGCCCACTTTCCACCCTCGTTCACCCAGCGCCTCGGCCCCTCTCGGGCGGGATTACACAGGATTCGGGCGCCGCTCTGACGGGTTTCCCGCCGCCGCACTGATGCCGCGAGCCGCGGGGGCCGCTCGAGCCGCATTGCAGCCACCTGGTGACGTCCCGCAAATGGCCCCGCCCGTGACATCACCGACCCCGCCCATGACTTCTCGGCCCCGCCCATGACTTCTCGGCCCGCCCATGACATCCCTGGCCCCGCCTCTCATGACATCACCGATCCAGTACCATGACACCCGGCCCCGCCCCATGACATCACCGGCCTGCCTCCGATGACATCATCATCGCGCTCCGCCCCCAGTGAACTCGTCATGCTGGTCCCGCCCCCAGTCGATAAGATATGAATTATTATCGGCGTCGAGCTGCTTTATTGCTGAGTTAATTTATTCTCCGGATGAAACTGACGCGGGAAAACATTCGGACTTTTACCATCGGCCGCACAAACAAAACCAATGTTCCGGAAGAGGTGACCTTTGCCCCGGAAGCGGAAGTCGGGTAGCTGCCGGAGTCGGGCTCGGTCACTTTGAAACTTTGGTGAATTTGGAGTCGGCGCGAGGATGGGGACCCGGGACGATGAGTATGACTATCTGTTCAAAGGTAGGAGCGGGCCCCCCCCCCCCCCCCCCCGGGGCCGCCCCCCCCCCCCCCCCGGGGCCGCCTCCCCCCCCCCCCCCCCGGGGCCGCCCCCCCCCCCCCCCCGGGGCCGCCTCCCCCCCCCCCCCCCCCGGGGCCCGCCTCCCCCTCACCCCCCCCCCACCCCGGGGCCGCCCCCCCCCCCCCCCGGGGCCGCCCCCCCCCCCCCCGGGGCCGCCTCCCCCTCACCCCCCCCCCACCCCGGGGCCGCCCCCCCCCCCCCCCCCGGGGCCGCTCCCCCTCACCCCCCCCCACCCCGGGGCCGCCCCCCCCCCCCCCCCCCGGGGCCGCCTCCCCCTCACCCCCCCCCCACCCCGGGGCCGCCCCCCCCCCCCCCCCGGGGCCGCCCCCCCCCCCGGGGCCGCCTCCCCCCCCCCCCCCGGGGCCGCCTCCCCCCCCCCCCGGGGCCGCCTCCCCCCCCCCCCCCGGGGCCGCCTCCCCCCCCCCCCCGGGGCCGCCTCCCCCCCCCCCCCCGGGGCCGCCTCCCCCCCCCCGGGGCCGCCTCCCCCTCACCCCCCCCCACCCCGGGGCCGCCTCTCTTCCCCCCCCCCCCCCCCGGGGCCGCCCCCCCCGGGGACACCCTTCTCCCCCCCCCCCCCCCGGGACACCCTTCTTCCCCCCCCCCCCGGGGACACCCTTCTCTCCCCCCCCCAGACACCCATCTCTCCCCCCCAGACACCCTTCTCTCCCCCCCAGACACCCTTCTCTCCCCCCAGACACCCTTCTCTCCCCCCAGACACCCTTCTCTCCCCCCAGACACCCTTCTCTCCCCCCCAGACACCCTTCTCTCCCCCCAGACACCCTTCTCTCCCCCCCAGACACCCTTCTCTCCCCCCCAGACACCCTTCTCTCCCCCCAGACACCCTCCCCCCAGACACCCTTCTCTCCCCCCCAGACACCCTTCTCCCCCAGACACCCTTCTCTCCCCCCAGACACCCTTCTCCCCCCAGACCCCTTCTCCCCCCAGACACCCTTCTCCCCCCCCAGACACCCTTCTCCCCCCCCCAGACACCCTTCTCCCCCCCCAGACACCCTTCTCCCCCCCCCAGACACCCTTCTCCCCCCCAGACAACCTTCTCCCCCCCCAGACACCCTTCTCCCCCCCCCAGACAACCTTCTCCCCCCCCAGACAACCTTCTCCCCCCCCAGACAACCTTCTCCCCCCCCAGACACCTTCTCCCCCCCAGACAACCTTCTCCCCCCCAGACAACCTTCTCCCCCCCCCAGACAACCTTCTCCCCCCCCAGACAACCTTCTCCCCCCCAGACAACCTTCTCCCCCCCCAGACAACCTTCTCCCCCCCCCAGACAACCTTCTCCCCCCCCAGACAACCTTCTCCCCCCCCAGACAACCTTCTCCCCCCCAGACAACCTTCTCCCCCCCCAGACAACCTTCTCCCCCCCCCAGACAACCTTCTCCCCCAACCTCCCCCCCCAGACAACCTTCTCCCCCCCCAGACAACCTTCTCCCCCCCCCAGACAACCTTCTCCCCCCCAGACAACCTTCTCCCCCCCCAGACAACCTTCTCCCCCCCAGACAACCTTCTCCCCCCCAGACAACCTTCTCCCCCCAGACAACCTTCTCCCCCCCAGACAACCTTCTCCCCCCCCCAGACAACCTTCTCCCCCCCCAGACAACCTTCTCCCCCCCCCAGACAACCTTCTCCCCCCCAGACAACCTTCTCCCCCCCAGACAACCTTCTCCCCCCCCAGACAACCTTCTCCCCCCCAGACAACCTTCTCCCCCCCCAGACAACCTTCTCCTCCCTCCCCCCCCAGACAACCTTCTCCCCCCCCAGACAACCTTCTCCCCCCCAGACAACCTTCTCCCCCCCAGACAACTTCTCCCCCCCAGACAACCTTCTCCCCCCCCAGACAACCTTCTCCCCCCCCCAGACAACCTTCTCCCCCCCCCAGACACCTTCTCCCCCCCGACACCCTTCTCCCCCCCCCCCCCAGACACCCTTCTCCCCCCCCCCCAGA